>NW_019944470.1:10845-37077 GCF_002910315.2 Salvelinus sp. IW2-2015 | reverse complement strand
CAACATACGCTGGCCACCCCCGGGCGGCACGGGTGGAGGGGTGCCTCGGCGTGCAAGCACGCCCCTGCAAGCCAACAGAGAGTCAGCAGATGGCCAAAACAGTGCAGGTGGGTCATCAGACGAGCAGTGACATGGCTGCCAAAAAGCGACAATCGGGGGTCGTGGGAGGGAGGCACTGGTGCGTACCAAAGTACGTATCGCAGGAACAGAACCGCTCGCCTGGCCGAGGATGGAGGCGCTGGGTCCCAGTGTATACTGGAGACGAATGATGGACACGACCACGTAGGCACCGTGCAACTCGCAGCTCACACCAGCTCGTGGGGGGGTGAGAGAAGGAAGACCAGGCATGCGGCTACAAACAATGAGTAGCAAGAAAACACCAGGGACCACGCAGCCAGCATACCACTCAGGAAGAGACGCGTGCTGGCGCCTAGAGATAACGTACTGGTGACGGAAAAGTGCAAATCAATCCCAAAGATACAAAAAGTGACGGTGGGGAGAAAGTCCGGAGGTCTGAGTGAAACAAAAAAGAACGGGGTGCCATAATGACCATGCACATGAGGGGAGTGAAAAAGGGGATGCTGCAAGCCGAGAAACACCATGCCCAACCGAAGCACGGTGCAGCGTAGTGTGTGGGTGCTGGCTGAGGGGGACGGGTGCACGGCCACGAAATGAGAGGCAACAGGCGTACGCAGTCAACACGTAAATCGCGTGGAGCCTGCGAATGGCCACCGGAGGGTGAGACGGGTGTGTCGCTACAGAAAAGCATTCACTCGTGGGAGCACTGTAATGGGTGGCGCCGGGGCATGGAGACGAAACACAGCTGCTGCCTGGTGGGTCATAAAGCACTGGCGGAAAAACGACGCGAAGCAGCACATCAGTCGAAGAGAAGGAGTAAGCCGTAAAATCCGCCAACAGGGATGACACGAAGGGCCCCGACTGCCACAGATGGGGTAGGGCGCCTGGTACGGGGTACGCGCCGGCTGTATGGAAGCAGCCTGCAGGACTGAAACTAAACTGGTGAGACGCTGCCCCGTGGCGCAGTGTTGAGGTGGAAAGTAGTGGAGGGGTGTAAAGTGGGTAAGGGCAAGGCGGTGCGTGTGAGGGAATGAACCCGCCCCCGGAAAAGTAAGCGGTGCGTGGATTGGGTAGGACGGACGGGGGTGCTCAGTGTAGGGCTCGAACAGGACCCTGAAACGGATGGGTAACAGTGAGAGGCAGGCCCAGCGTAAAAAGACCTGTGCGCAGCGTGGGTTGAAGAAAGGAGAATAAGACCGGCGAGCCTGCGGTGAGGGGGCGAGGGACAGGACGGAGAAGGCGGCGTCTGACTGGAAAATATGACGTAGAGATGCGTGATCCCAGGGTGGCAAGATGAAGTGAAGCGAGGCCAGCCCAACAGACCAGACAGGCGCACGTGAGGGGAGAGGCTGTGGACAGAAGGATGGCACGTGTGGAGACGGCTGCCAATGTGATGCGAAGTAGAGAGTGAGCCGAGGGAAACATCGCCGAAGCAAGACGGAGGATGAGTGTCAGGATACAAAGGAGGTGTGGCAGCAGAGAAGGCAGGCTGTGTGGCAAAAGAGAGCCAATGTGCAGAGTTGTAGTGGGAATGAGAGGTTAGCGTGAAGGACGAGGTGACAGTCTAACCAGACACCGAGAGTTGGTGGTGGTCCACACTAGTTCAAGCAAACCGTGCCAAGGAGTGATGCGACGGCGCAGGTGGGGCAGGCGATCGGGAAGCGCAGGAGGCTGAGGTGACTGCAGCAAGAGAGGTGTGGAGGCACAGAGGAGAGTGAAGGTGCAGTGGAAGGTCGTCTGGAGGTAAATGACTACAGGGTCCAACAGAAAGGCAGAGAGACAGATGGGTCGTCGGCGGATGGAGCAGAAATCACCAGCCAGCAAGCGACATTCAGGAGTAGACAGAGAAAGAGCGCCGAGAAGTGAACCCGGGCACCCCAATGAGAGACTGCCAGGGTCGGATAACAGGCCCCGCCCATAGGTACACACGAACGAGCTGAGAAGAAGTGGGAACCCAGGCGCAGGCCATCAGGAAACCATTGACAGAGGTGAAGCCTGCCATCGCGCGCTGCGCCTCCTCCGTGTGGAGGTGGGAGAGGCCAAGCGTCAACCTGGTGCAAGGGGGCCAAATGAGTGCCTCGCCTGTGCAACAACGACGGTCGTCAGACATGTATGCGAGTGTGCAAAGGGCCTGGATCCGACCTCGCGCGCAGTGCTCAGGGGCCACAGTGCAAGGTCTGGCCGACGCGACGCGGAACAGCAAGGGGCGCGCGGCGCTGCGTGAGTCGCGGATCCACCTCGACCAACAACACCAGGGTGACGACGGCGCCCCGTGACACTGTGGAACTAACCCCAGACGAAGCTGCAAGTGCCAGACAATCGCCCGTGCGGTGCCCCAACGTGCGCGAAATGCAAGTAGAAACTAAAGCCATCTCGGCAACCGAGCGCGGCCCACACCTGGCCCGCCCGGGTCCCAGGCAGCACTGACTGCGCGACGTTGGAGTAGAAGTGGGACAACGTACAAAACCTAGGGGGTGAGACTGAACTCTGCCGGCCAGACGCACAGTGAAGCATGCTCCACCAAAAGAAAAGCATAAGTGGGGCATTCCAGTGGTGCAACAAACTCCTCGCACTCATGTGCGGCCAAACATGACCAGTGGTAAAACGACATGACTACCAGTCCTGACGTCGCAGGGATTACAAAAGGCCCAAGACTCACGCAGCAAAGGAAGCAGTCGAGACAGGCCATCCGTCTGCACCAAAAAGCCCCAGACACACCCACCACGGCGACCGTAGGTGCGTTCGGGGCACCGCGCGCAGAGTGCAGCCCAAACCCCACTGCGCCAGAGCATTCGATGAAGGATTGGCGCAGGAACCCCGCCGGAGCGCAAGCTGCACGGGCACCAGAGCAACAACCAGTACGCAGGCCAGCAGTATGTATGCACCAATAGGTCAACAACAGACTGAGACCAAGCGCTCTGGTGACAGCGGGCCTGCAACAGGTGCACACATACAGAGGAGGGACAAAGTTAAGAACTAAACAAGACAAACAAAACGAGCACATCAGAACACAAAAAATAAGACAGCAACAGATACATGACACGCAAGGACCCCGAACAGCACAAAAATGGCAGACCCAAAAACCGTACAAGCAAGACAAAAATAAAAGCCGTCCAAGAAATAGTAAAAGAGCAACAGGGGACAAGAGGCGCAAGTGAAGTGTAGCGGCAGCGGACCAATAGCAAGGAGCGAACAGTAAAAGGCAGCCATACCCAACGGGGAAGTCGCAGGGACCGCAAGTGGGAATCCATGAGACCTGGTGTGAGAATTGATCATGGATGGAGGAGGTATAATAGAAGAAATGGAGCAGCAAGTCTGTTGAAGAACAAAAACACGAGACGAGGGGTGCGCGTGCCCACAACAGCGAAGGCCAACCCACATTAGAAAAAACACAGGGGGGCTGGAGCGAACACCCGTGAAATTAAACAAGACGGATGCAGAAGAAAAGCATCCAGCGTTAGTGGGTGAGGCCGAGCATGTGGATGGCCATCGAGGGGAAGTGGCACCGTGCCCCCGGCACAAAGCACCACCACACTAAACCGGCCACCCCCGTGCGCACGTGGGATGGGGCCCGCTCAAGCATGCCCCCGTTGGCAGCCAAACAAGTGGGCATGAGGCCAAACAGTGGATTGGGGGATCAGACTAGAGACATGCGCCAAAAAGGACAATCGGGCGGCGTGGGAATGAGGCACGGTGCGACCAAAGCTTAACGCGTTAGGAGACAAGAACGCGTCTCCGCCTGACGGGTGATTAGGCGCGTGGTCCCAGGGGAGTACGTGGCAGACTATGGATGACAGAGGAACGGACGCCAAGACAGCTACGCGTATGGCCCCGCCGCCGCTGGGTGTGATGAGAGAATAGAAGGTACCAGGTCTGCGCTGACAAACAAAGCGTAGGCAAGAAAACACCATGGACCACGCACCAGTGCATGACCAGCAGAAGACCGTGCGTCCCGAGCGAAAACCTTGGAGGACGAGAAAGGTGCAAAAGCAAGCCCAAGAACACAGAGACGGTGACGTGGAGATGCCGTAGCGATAGAACAAAAATAGAAACTGGGGGCCATAAGGACCAACAGAGGGTGGAGGAAAAAAGGGAGGCGGCACAGCCGAGAACAACCCAGCCCAACCGGTAGCAGGGGGCAGCGGGATGGTGGGGTGCTGTGGCTGCAGGGAACAGTGGGCACGGCACAATAGAGGCATGCAGCGGTGACGAAACATGCAACACGAAAGCGGAGGCCGCGATAGTTCAACACGAGGTGGTGATCGGTGCGCGACAAGAACGCACCAGGGATATCGAAGGGGTGTGGACTCGCGGTCTGGAACGAGAACAACTAGATCTGTCGCTGTGGCAAGCACGGCGAATTAACGACTGCATAGTGTTCATCACCAGCAACAGGTAGAAGAGAAGCCGTAAAACCAGGTCGCACATGGATTGACACTGAGGTCCCTGCGCGTGCCACAGAGGGTGGGAGGCGGTGACGTACCCTCTGCCGAGTGAAGAGCCGGCAGACGAAAACGTAAACGTGAACTGCTGCCCCGGCTGCTCATGAAAGAGTAGGAGGATGGTAAGGGGAGTGCGGGGTAAGTGGGGAATGCAAGTGCGGGGCTGGTGAGGAGATAACCTGCGGTGAAAGAAGTCGATGCGAGTGGGTGGTGAGCTGGATGCGGTGGCAGGTGGGTGAGGCGTAAGCATGGACCGAAACGGATGGGGGAACAGGAGACAGGCCCAGCGGAAAAAGACCGCTGGTGTCGCAGCGGTGGGAAAGAAAGGAGAAGAAGACCTGCGTGGAGCGGCGGTATGGGGGGCGATGGGGGACCAGGAGCGTTGAGAAAGGCGGGCGGACCTGGAGAAAATATAGAGATACGAGCCAGGGGGGGCAATGAATGAGCAGGCCAGCCAACGAGACCAGTACAGGGCCAGTGGGGGAGGGAGGGGCTTGGGTGACAGATAGGGAGGGCACGTGGAGACTGGCGTCCAATGGCGAGAGAGGTAGGGAGCCTATTGGGAAATGACATGCGCCGAGTCAAGAGAGTCGTAGGAGAGGCAGGTACAAAGGGAGGCGGCGCAGCAGTGGATGAGAGCTGTGGGCAAAATGCGACTGCCAATGCAGATATGGTGGGGGATGAGAGTGCTTAATGAGCGGGAAGGAGTACCAGCTTAACCAAACACCAGGTGGGGAGTGTGCCACAGATGCGAAGGCAAACCGTCAGAGTGAGGGATGCTGGACGGCGCGGCAAGGGGGGCAGCCGAGCGCGGGAGACAGGCAGGGAGTGCATGAAGAGCAGGGGAGGCACAGAAGTGAGGAGGGCATGGAACTGCGTCTGGGAGTGTAGTAACACAGGGCCAAAGAAGGCCAGAAGGAACAGAAAGGTGGGGGGGGAGCTGGCGGAGAGTGCGAGCAGAAACACCAGCAGCAAGACGACGTCAGGTATGGTGAGACAAGTAAAATCGCGCCGAAAGAACGAACCCTGCCACCCCAATGAGAGCTCAGAGGTCCGATAACAGGCACCTGCCCAGTGGACACCACTGAACGAGCTGAGCAATGGGTGAAACCAGGCCGACAGGTCATGGTGAACCAGACAGATGTGGAAGCCTGCCAGTCTCGTCCTGTCGCCTCCGCCGCCGGTGGGTGGAGAGAGAGGCGCGCAACCGGCAGGTGGCAAGACGCGCTCGGTGAACAACTGCCGACAGAGGAGTGGCGCAAAGTGAGGCCTCGGTTAACATCACGTGACTCGCGGGCAGTGCAAAGGCGAGGGGCCACTCCGGTAGGCACAGTGCCAGCTGCGGCCGACGCTGACGCTGAGACCAGCAAGGATGGCCGCGGCTGCGCGTGGATGCGCTGGTCCACCGCGTGACCCAGACGACACCATGCGGGATACGTCTGCCCCTGCTGACACTGGTAACTTAACCCCAGACGAGCGTCAAGCCATACAACGCCGCGGCCCTGCACGCGCTAAATCGGCATCGTGAAATGCGAATTAGCAGGCGGCAAACAGCGCCCCACACCTCCCGCCCGTCCAGGCAGTCACGTATCGGACGGGCGGACTGGAGAAATGGGGGAAACGTACAAAGACCTAGAGGGCTGGTGAGACGTGAAACGTCGCCGGCCAGACGCCACATAAGCATCGCCAATCCAAAAATAAAATCTAGAAGGCATCATGTGCAACAAACCGCCTGCACGTCATGGCTGCCAAACATACTGTAAAACTACTATACGTACCAGCCTGTGACGCACATGCAAAAAGGCTCCAAGAGCGACATTCAGCAAACTGGAAAGGTCAGCTGATCAAGGCAGTCCAGGCGCACCAAAGCCCCAACACTACCCACCACGGCAACCGTGATGGTCTCGTGTGCGCCCGCGCGCATATCCACTTGCCAAACCCACGCTCCAGAGCAGCGAAAGAGTTGGCGAGGATAAGCCCCGCCTGAGCCAGCACTCACGGCACCATAGCAACACCCAGAACGCAGCTCCAGCAGTATTATGCACCTGGAGTGTCAAACAACAGACAGGAGACCAAGGTCTCGGTACAGCTGGGCCCTGCATATACATGTCACACAGACAGTGTAGGTACAAAGTGAGGTAAGAAACAAACAAGACAAACAAAAACGATCAACAGATGAACACAAAAAAGACACACAACAGAGTACAGGACACGCAGGGTATGTCCCCGTAACAGCACAAGAACGCGGCGAAGACCCAAAAAACCTGACAAGCAATGACAAAAAAAAAGCCTCCAAGTAAATGAGTATAAAAGCAACAGGGGACCCAGAAGTGTGCGTGCAAGGGAAGTGAGGTGCGGCGGCAGGCCATAGGCAAGGAGACGAACAGTAAAGTCAGCCAGTACCCAACTCGGTGGAAAGGCGCAGACCGTCAATGAACCATTGGGAGAACCTGGGTGAGGAATTGTATGCAAGGGGAGGAGGAGAAATAAGAAAGGAAGAGTCAGAAGCTGCCTAAGACAAAACACGGAGAGCATGTGTCCGCGCGCACAGACAGCGAAAGGTCCAACCCACAGATGGATAGATGAAAAAACACAGGTCGGGTGAGTGTCGGTAGCGAACACTCGTAAGTAAACAGTACGTGGGCAAGAATGAAGAAGCAATCCACGATTAGGGGAAGGAGTCGACATGGGAGCCAGATATCAGCGAAGGGCACCAGCCCACCCCATGCACAAAGCACCACCACAACCAGAACGGCCACCCCCGGCTGCACGGGGGAGGGTGTGCCGTCGCGGCAACAGCCCCTGGTGGCAGCCAACAGATGGAGGGCAGGAGGCCAAACAGTCGTAGTGTGGGCACAGACGTAGAAGGACATGGCCCAAAAAGGACAATGCGGTGGGATCGTGAGGAGGAGTAGGGGCACGCGACCCAAAGGACTTAACTCTGAGGAGACAGAACGCTGCGCCGCCGGAGTGGAGGATCTGCGGTGGCCCAGGTGAACGTGGCATAGACCAGGGTGGACAGGAGAACGGACCGCAAACTCGTCTCGGCTCCCTCCGCCAAGGGGGTGGAGAGAGAGATGAAGTGACCACGGTTGCAGCGTGACCAAACATAGTGTGCAAGGAAAACACCATGGACCACGCACCATCAGTACCACCAGAAAGGAGACGCGGCGCCGCGAATGCGACAGAGAGAACGACGGACGAAAAGGGCAAATCTAAGCCCAAAATGGACAAAATGGACTGGGTGGAGAAAGGGTCCGTCTAGGCGAGAAACATAAAAAAAAACGTGGGCCATGAAATGACATGCAAGTATGTGGAGAAAAAAAGGATGCGGGCAAACCGAGAACACCAGCCCAAACCGAAGCAAACGCGGGCGGCAGCGTGGGGGGGGGAGCGGGACTGTGCAGGGGACTGGGCCTGTCACGAAAAGGGCACAGCACCGCAGCACAGTAATCGCGTGAGCTCTGAAGCACACGAGTGGTAGACGGTGTCGCAACAAACCACCCACGGGGTGATTATAGAAGGGGGGACGTCGCGGCGCGTAGACGGAACAACATGCGTCTGCGTGGGGCGAGAAAGCACTTGTCGTAAAAACTACGTGCTAGTAGAGCATCACGCACAACAGGTAGAAGTGATAAGGCCTGCGAGAAAACCAGGCTCAACATGGATTACAACTGAGGTCCCTGCGACTCCACAAGTGTGGAGGCGCTACGGTACGAAACGCTCCGTGCCGAGGAAGTACCTGCAACTAAACTGAACTGGATACGCTCGCCCCGGGCATGGAAAATGTATGAGATGGTAGGATGAGCTGAAAGGTGGGAAGTGCAGGTGGGCTGAGGGAAGAACCGCGGGTGTAAAGTGAATGTGCGGGAGGTTGGTGTGACGGGTGTGATCGTGAGGTGTGTCGGGTAGTGGCTAAGCAGTGGACACAAACTGTAGTGTGAAACAGTGGAAGCGGCCCAGCTGCAAAGACCGTGTCGCGTGCTGGGTGAAAGTAAAGGAGAAATAACCGGCGGAGACTGGCAGATGGGGCTAGCGGACCAGGATGCTGAAGAGGTAAGCCGGGCGTGTACAGAAAATACTATGAGAAGAGTCTGCGAGCCATGGGGCAATGAAGATGAAGCGAGGGCCAGCCAACAACCATACAGGGCCAGTGGGTGAGTGAGTAGG
Organism: Salvelinus sp. IW2-2015; assembly: GCF_002910315.2. Lineage (NCBI taxonomy): Eukaryota > Metazoa > Chordata > Actinopteri > Salmoniformes > Salmonidae > Salvelinus > Salvelinus sp. IW2-2015. The sequence continues at coordinate 28,387 of NW_019944470.1, read as the reverse complement.
CGGCGGTGGGACAGAATGGAGGCACGGTGAGAGACGTGCGCCAATGGCTGAGGGAGAGGGAGCCTACGATTGTGGAAAGGACAGCCCAAGTCAAGGAGCGGGAGATGAGGTCATGGTGACAAAAGGTGATGTGGGCAGCAGGAGTGTGAAGGAGCGGTGGTGGGCAAAAGTGGAGTGCCAAGCGTAGAGTGATGAGTGGGAGAGTGCGTAAGGAAGCGTGAAGGGATGGTACAGCAGAAACCAGACACTAGAGGATGTGAGTATCCCACATATAGCAAGTCAGAACCGCTCAGAGAAGGATCGCGAGCGCAGGGGCACAGCGGGTGAAGAGCATGCATAGTGGGTACTGTCATGGAAGAGCAGGTGTGGAGGGCAAGCGAAGGAGAGTGTAGGCAGTGGAAGCTCGTCTGGGAGTGAGGAACACAGTGCCAAAAAGCCAGAATATACAAAGGGTGGCGTGCTGCGAGAGTGGACAGAGAATGCACCAGCAGCAAGAGCGACAAGCATGGAGGGAGACAGAGAAAGAGGCGGCCGCCAGAGTGAACCCTGGGGCACCCCAATAGAGACTGGCCAAGGGCCGGAGAACAGCCCGCCCATGTTGACCACATGGAACGAGTCGGAAAGGAGGGAAACCAGGCGAGCAGTCATGGTGAGAAAACCAGTGAACAGAGGGAAGCCTGTGCCTGGTGGTGCTTTGCTGCAGGGGGGACTGGTGCACTTCACGAAATAGATGGCATCATGCTACGGCATCAACACTTAAATCGCTGGATGCTTCTTATTATTGCACACGTATTGTTTATTACGGGTGTTCGCTACAGAACTCACCACTGTGTTTTATATCATAATGTGGGTTGGACTTCGCTGTCTGTGAGACGAGAACAACATGCTCTCGTGTTTGTCTATAAAGCACTTCTGAATAAACTACTTTCTTATTTATCATCACTCATCAACATTAGAATTATAATTCCTAAAACCAGGTCTCAACATGGATTACACTTGAGGTCCCTGCGACTTCCACAGAGTTGGGTATGGCTGCCTTTTACTGTTACGCTCCTTGCCTATGGAATAGCCTGCAGACTAAACTTAAACTTGAGACTCTTGTCCCCCTGTTGCTCATTTTAAATATTTATTGGAGGAWTTTTATTTTTGTATTGCTTGTAAAGGTTTTGGGTAATGCAAGTTCTTGTGCTGTTAGGGGAATAACCTGCGTGTAAATGTAATCTGTTGCTGTATTTTTTTGTGTTATCTGTGATCGTTTTGTTTGTCTTGTTTAGTTTCTTAATCATTGTACCTAAACTGTATGTGTGAACATGTATATGCAGGGCCCAGCTGTAAAAGAGACCTTGGTCTCAGTCTGTTGTTGAAATAAAGGTAGAATAATACCTGCTGGAGCTGCGTATGGGTGTTGCTATGGTGACCAGTGAGCTGAGATAAGGCGGGGCTTTACCTAGAAAATACTTATAGATGATCTGGAGCCAGTGGGTTTGGCAATGAATATGAAGCGAGGGCCAGCCAACGAGACCATACAGGTCGCAGTGGTGGGTAGTGTATGGGGCTTTGGTGACAGAATGGATGGCACTGTGATAGACTGCTTCCAATTTGCTGAGTAGAGTATTGGAGCCTATTTTGTAAATGACATCGCCGAAGTCAAGGATCGGTAGTATAGTCAGTTTTACAAAGGTATGTTTGGCAGCATGAGTGAAGGAGGCTTTGTTGCAAAATTGGATGCCAATTCTAGATTTTATTTTGGATTGGAGATGCTTAATGTGAGTCTGGAAGGAGAGTTTACAGTCTAACCAGACACCTAGGTATTTGTAGTTGTCCATATTCTAAGTCAGAACCGTCCAGAGTAGTGATGCTGGACGGGGGGCAGGTGTGGGGCAGCGATCGGTTGAAGAGCATGCATTTAGTTTTACTTGCATTTAAGAGCAGTTGGAGGGCACAGAAGGAGAGTGTATGGCATTGAAGCTCGTCTGGAGGTTAGTTAACACAGTGTCCAAAGAAGCACGAATGTATACAGAATGTGTCGTCCTGCGTAGAGGTGGATCAGAGAATGCACCAGCAGCAAGAGCGACTCATTGATGTAACAGAGATAGAGTCGGCCCGAGAATTGAACCCTTGGCACCCCAATAGAGACTGCCAGAGGTCCGGAAAACAGCCCTCCCATTTGACCACATGAACATATGTCTGAGAAGTAGTTGTGTAACCAGCGAGCGTCATTGAGAAACCATTGACAGAGTTGAAGCCTTGTGCAGGCCGATGAATATAGCTGGCACAGTATTGTCTCTTATCTCGAGGCGTTTATGATCGTTTGTGTGTGAGGGTGTGGTTAGGTGCCCGCATCGCGCGGAAACCAGATTCCATGAGGAAGGTCGGTGGGTTTCGAAATGGTCGGTGATGTGTTTAACTTCGCTTTCGAAGACCTTTAGAAGGCAGAGTAGGATAGATATAGGTCTGTAGCAGTTTGGTCTAGAGTGTCCCCCCTTTAAGACGGGGATGACCGCGGCAGCTTTCCAACTTTTGGGGATCTCAGACGATACGAAAGTAGAGGTGAACAGGCTAGATAGGGTTGCATAAATTTCGGCGGATAATTTTAGCAAGAGCGGGTCCGGACGGATTCCGGCTGATTTTTAGGGGCAGATTTTGCAGCTTCTTTCAGAAACATCAGTTATCTGGATTTTGGGTGAAGGAGAAATGGGGAGGCTTGGGCAAGTTGCTGTGGGGGACGCAGGCTGTTGACCAGTGTAGGGGTAGCCAGGGGAAAAGCATGTGCCAGCGTATAAAAATGGTTATTGAATTCTCAATTATCGCAGATTTATCGGTGGTGACAGTGTTTCCCTAGCTCCGTGTGGGCAGCTGGAGGAGGTGCTCTTATTCTCCATGGACTTTACAGTGTCCCAGAACTTTTTTGGAGTTTGTGCTACAGGATGCAAATTTCTGTTTGAAAAAGCTAGCCTTTGCTTTCCTAACTGCCTTTGTATATTGCGTTCCTAACTTCCATGAAAAGTTGCATATCGCGGGGCGTATTTGATGCTAATGCAGTACGCCAGCAGTATGTTTTTGTGGCTGGTCAAGGGCAGTCTAGTCTGGAGGAACACCAAGGGCTATATCTGTTCCTTTCTAATTTTTTTAATGGGGCGTGCTTATTTAGATGGTGAGGAAAGCACTTTTAACTTCTAACGGCTGAGATGGCTGAGATCCCGTTAACGAGATCAATTGACACAGCCAGTAAAAGTGTTCAAACAACTGAAATCTCATAATTAAAATTCCTCAAACATACATGTATTTTACACCATTTAAAAATAAACGTGTTGTTAATCCCCCCACAGTGTCTGATTTCAAAGACTGCTTACGCGACGAAAGCACACCATGATTATGTTAGGTCAGTACCTAGTCACAGAAAAACACAGCCATTTTCCAAGCCAAAGAGGAGTCCACAAAAAGCAAAATAGAGATAAAATGAATCACTAAACCTTTGATGATCTTCATCAGATGACACTCATTAGGACTTCATGTTACACAATACATGTATGTTTTGTTCGAATAAAGTTCATATTTATTATCCAAAACTTAGTTTACATTGGTGCATTATGTTCAGTAATGTTTTGCCTCCAAAACATCGGTGATTTGCAGAGAGCCACATCAATTTACAGAAATACTATAATAAACATTGATAAAATACAAGTGTTTCACAGTGGAACTTTTAGATATTACTTCTCCTTAATGCAACTGCTATGTCAGATTTAAAAAAAAACTTTACGGAAAAAGCAACCATGCAATAAATCTGAGTACGGCGCGTCAGACACCAAAAAACCATACAGCGTTACCCGCCTGTTGTGTAGTCAAGAAGTCAGAAATAGACAATTATAAATTATTCATTACCTTTTTGATCTTTCATCAGATGCCATCCCAGGAATCCCAGTTCCACAATAAATGTTTTGATTTGTGTGATAAAGTCCATCTTTATGTACCAAATACCTCCTTTTTGTTTCGCGCGTTTAGTTCAAAATCCTCATAACCGCAGATATCACGTGGTAACAGACGCCAGAACCAGACCAACATCGTCAGAGATCCAGCCACCGACAGCTGTAGGTTTGATACAACGGAAATCATTTCTGACAAAGACAACCGTCTAAGGGAGCTCATATGCAATGTCGCGTGTCCTCCATCAGGTCTTTGACTGATGTATTTGGCGTCGTAACAACTTTCATTGAGAGAAGTGTGCTCTTTATGGATGTATCCCGGTTTCACTGTACAGGCAGATGGTAGACGGCATGTATGGCGTTGGTGTGGCGAGCGTCATACGTTGTGAACCAGAACCATGGTGGCGGTGGGGTTATGGTATGGGGGGCAGCGGCATAAAAACTAACGGAAAAACCCGAAAACCCACACAAGAAGAACACAATTGCATTTTTTTGCTGCAATTTGAATGCAGAGATATCACATCAAAATCAAGGTTTATTTTTAATAGCCCTTCGTACATCAGCTGAATATCTCGAAGTGCTGTACAGAAACCCAGCCTAAAACCCAAACAGCAAGCAATGCAGGTGTAGGAAGCACGGTGGTAGGAAAAACCCCCTAGACAAGGCCAAAACCTAGAAGAGAACCTAGAGAGGAACCAGGCTAATGAGGGGTGGGCCAGTCCTCTTTCTGGCTGTTGCCGGTGGAGATTATAACAGAACAATGGAAGATGTTCCAAAAGTTCATAAGTGAGCAACATGGTCAAATAATAATCAAGGAATAAATGTCAGTTGCTTTTAATAGGCCGATCATTTAAGAGTTGAAGAGCAAGCAGGTCTGGAACAGGTAGGGGTTCCATAAACCGCAGGCAGGAACCGCAGGCAGAAACAGCTTGAAACTGGAACAGCAAGCAAGGCCAGGTGCTGGGGACAGCAAGGAGTCATCATGCCCGGTAGTCCGACGTATGGTCCTAGGGCTCAGGTTCTCGAGAAGAGGAAAAGAAAGAGAAGGAGAAGAATAGAGAGAGCATACTTTAAATCACACAGGACACTGGATAAACAGGAAGAGTACTCCAGATATAACCATGACCCTGCCCCCCGACACATAAACTACTGCAGCATAAAATACTGGAGGCTGAGGCGAGGGGTCAGGAGACACTGTGGCCCCATCCGATGTACCCCCGGACAGGGCCAACAGGCAGGATATAACCCCACCCACTTTGCCAAAGCACAGCCCCGCCACCACTAGAGGGATATCTTCAACCACCAACTACAATTCTGAGACAAGCGAGTAATAGACCCACAACAGATCTCAACACAGCAAAACCACGGGGGGGCGCCAAACCGACAGGAAGATCACGTCAGTTATCAACCACATCAAGTGGACGCACCCCTCTAGGGACGCATGAAAAGAGCACCAGTAAGCAAGTGACTCAGCCCTGTAATAGGGTTGAGGACAGAGAATCCCAGTTGGAGAGAGGGGACAAACCGGCCGGCAAAGACAGCAAGGGCGGATTTCGTTGCTCCAGACGCCTTTCCGTTTCACCTTCACACTCTGGGCCAGAACTACACCAACTCATATGACCTACTGAAGCAGATAAGTCTTCAGTAAAGACTTAAAGGTTGAGACGAAGTCTCGTCTCTCACATGGGGTAGGCAGACCGTTCCATAAAAATGGAGATCTATAGGAGAAAGCCCTGCCTCCAGCTGTTTGCTTAGAAATTCTAGGACATTAGGAGGCTGCGTTCTTTGACCGTGCGTACGTGTAGGTATGTAACGGCAGGGACCCAACCGGCAAGATAGGTAGGAGCAAGCCATGTAACCTTTCAATAGGTTAACAGTAAAACCGTGAAATCAGCCTTGCCTAAACAGGAAGCCAGTGTAGGGAAGCTAAGCACTGAGAGTATGATCAAATGATCAAATATTCTTGGTTCTAGTCCAGGATTCTAGCAGCCGTATTTAGCACAATAACTGGAAAGTTTATTTAGTGCTTTATCCGGGTAGCCCCCGGAAAAAAGTTAGAGCTTGGGCAGGTGTCTAACCTAGAAGTAACAAATGCATGGTAATTTTTCTGCTCATCTTTTGACAGAAAATGTCTGAATTTTGGCAATGTTACGTAGCATGGAAAAAGCTGTCCTGAAACGTCTTTGAATGTTCGTCAAAAGGAGAGATCAGGGTCAAGAGTAACGCCGAGGTTTCACAGTTTTCTATTTGAGACGAGCTTTACATACCATCAAGAGTCTAATTGTCAGATTTAACAGAAGACTTTTGTTTCTTGGGACCTAGAACAAGCATCTCTGTTTTGGTCGAGTTAAAAGTAGAACGTTTTCAGCCCATCCACTTCCTTATGTTGAAACACAGGCTTTCCCTACGAGGGCAAATTTGGGTGCTTCACCATGTTTCATTGAAATTACAGCTGTGTGTCATCCGCATAGCAGTGAAAGTTAACATTATGTTTTCGAATAAATCCCCAAGAGGTAAAATATATAGTGAAAACAATAGTGGTCTCTAAAACGGAACCTTGAGGGACACCGAAATGTACAGTTGATTTGTCAGAGGAAAACCATTCACAGAGACAAACTGATATCTTTCCGACAGATAAGATCTAAACCAGGCCAGAACTTGTCCGTGTAGACCAATTTGGGTTTCCAGTCTCTCCAAAAGAATAGTTGGTGATCGATGGTGTCAAAGGCAGCACTAAGGTCTAGTAGCACGAGGACAGATGCAGAGCCTCGTCTGACGCCATTAAAGGTCATTTACCACTTCACAAGTGCAGTCTCAGTGCTATGATGGGGTCTAAAACCAGACTGAAGCATTTCGTTATACATTGTTTGTCTTCAGGAAGGCAGTGAGTTGCTCGCGCAAACAGCTTTTTCAAAAAAAATTGAGAGGAAATAGAAGATTCGATATAGGCCGATAGTTTTTTTTATATTTTCCGGGTCAAGGTTTGGCTTTTTCAAGAAGAGGCTTCTATTACTGCCACTTTAGTGAGTTTGGTACACATCCGGTGGATAGAGAGCCGTTATTATGTTAAACATAGGGGGGCCAAGCACATGAAGCAAGCTCTTCAGTAGTTTAGTTGGTAATAGGATCCAGTATGCAGCTTGAAGGTTTACAGGCCAGATGATTATTTTCATCATTGTGTCAAGAGATATAGTACTAAAACACTTAAGTGTCTCTCCCGATCCCAGGCCCTGGCAGAGCTGTGCAGTCCAGGACAGCTAAGCCCTGGAGGAATACGCAGATTTAAAGAGGAGTCCGTAATTTGCTTTCTAATGATCATGATCTTTTCCTCAAAAGAAGTTCATGATTTTTTACTGCTGAAGTGAAGCCATCCTCTCTTGGGGAATGCTGCTTTTTAGTTAGCTTTGCAACAGTATAAAAATAAATTTTGGGATTGTTCTTATTTTCTCAATTAAGTTGGAAAAGTAGGATGATCGAGCAGCAGTGAGGGATCCGATACTGCACGGTCTGTCTTTCAAGCTCGTCGGAAGACTTCCAGTTTGGTGTGGCGCCATTTCCGTTCCAATTTTCTGGAAGCTTGCTTCAGAGCTCGGGTATTTTCTGTATACCAGGGAGCTAGTTTCTTATGACAAATGTTTTTCGTTTTTAGGGGTGCAACTGCATCTAGGGTATTGCGCAAGGTTAAATTGAGTTCCTCAGTTAGGTGGTTAACTGATTTTTGTCCTCTGAYGTCACGAGATCCTGAGGCCCAGTGCCATCGCCTCATGTTTCAGCATGATAATACACCGCCCCATGTTCCAAGGATCTGGACACAATTCCTAGAAGCTGAACATGTCCCAGTTTTTCCATGGACTGCATACTCACCAGACTTGTCACCCTTGGAGCATGTTTGGGATGCTCTGGATCGATGTGTACGACATCATGTTCCTGTAAGCACCAATATCTAGAAACTTTGCACAACCATTGAAGAGGAATGGGAAAACATTCAACAGGCCACGATCAAGAGCCTGATCAACTCTATGCGAAGGATATGTGTTGTGCTGCATGAGGCAAATGGTGATCACATCAGATACTGACTGGTTTTCTGATCCACACCCCTACCTTTTTTAAAAAGGTATCTGTGACCAACAGATGCATATCTGTATTCCCAGTCATGTGAAATCCATAGATTAGTGCCTAATAAATGTATTTCAATTGACTGATTTATATTTCAACTTAATTTAACTAGGCAAGTCAGTTAAGAACAAATTCTTATTTACAATGACGGCCTACCCTGGCCAAACCCTAACCTGGACGACGCTGTGCCTATTGTGCTATGGAAATCCCAATCACGGCCAGTTGTGATACAGCCTGGAATTGAACCAGGGTCTGTAGTGACATCTCTAGCACTGAGATGAGGTGCCTCAGGCCACTGTGATACAGCCTGGAATTGAACCAGAGTCTGTAGTGACATTTCTAGCACTGAGATGAGGTGCCTTAGTCCGCTGTGATAAAACCTGGAATTGAACCAGGGTCTGTAGTGACACCTCTAGCACTGAGATGCAGTGCCTCAGACCGCCGCGCCACTCGGGAGTCCTCCCGTATATGAACTGTAGTTCAGTAAAATCTTTGAATTTGATACATGTTGCATATATCCCACAAGATCCCGTGTGGCTCAGTTGGTAGAGCATGGCGCTTGCAACGCCAGGGTTGTGGGTTCATTCCCCACGGGGGGACCAGGATGAATATGTATGAACTTTCCAMTTTGTAAGTCGCTCTGGATAAGAGCGTCTGCTAAATGACTTAGATATATATTTTTGTTCATTATAGATGGCATCTTTGACTAAATCGCCATGGTGATGTGGGCCTTGCAGATGAATGTCAATCTGATATGTAGGGAGCCTGTATGTCAGACCTCCTGATAACTTTAGAGCTGCAGTGATGTAGGGAGCCTGTATGTCAGACCTCCTGATAACTTTAGAGCTGCAGTGATGTAGGGAGCCTGTATGTCAGACCTCCTGATAACTATAGAGCTGCAGTGATGTAGGGGGCCTGTATGTCAGACCTCCTCCTGATAACTATAGAGCTGCAGTGATGTAGGGAGCCTGTATGTCAGACCTCCTCTTGATAACTATAGAGCTGCAGTGATGTAGGGGGCCTGTATGTCAGACCTCCTGATAACTATAGAGCTGCAGTGATGTAGGGAGCCTGTATGTCAGACCTCCTCCTGATAACTGTAGAGCTGCAGTGATGTAGGGAGCCTGTATGTCTGTATGCATGTCACCCTACTGGCATACTGGGTGAAGCATACCTGGGTTCATATACTATTTGACATCATTTTAAATAGCATTCTCAAGCTGTGCTTGTTCCAGTTTACCTGGCTTGATGAACCAATAGAAATGTCCTGAAACTGTAAACCCCGCCCACATCTGGCACACCAGGCAGTCTAGAGGAAACGCTCAAAGAAAGATGTTGAATAGTATTTGAACCCAGGTTTGGTGAACTAATAAACTGGACAGATGTTGAATAGTATTTGAACCCAGGTCTGGTGAACTAATAAACTGGACAGATGTTGAATAGTATTTGAACCCAGGTCTGGTGAACTAATAAACTGAACAGATGTTTGAATTAGTAATTTGAACCCAGGTCTGGTGAACTAATAAACTGGACAGATGTTGAATAGTATTTGAACCCAGGTCTGGTGAACTAATACAACTGACAGATGGTTGAATAGTATTTTGAACCCAGGTCTGGGGGACCTGTCCCTGTAATGTCCTGTCGTGTAGGGGTGTAGTCATAATAATATCAACGGTCTCTGGACCAAGTCCACCCAGCAGTCAGTGAAAGAAGTGTCTCTGTCGTGTAGGGGTGTAAGTCATAATCAAATCAGTGTCTCCTGACCGTCCACCCAGCAGTAGTGAAGAAGTGTCCTCTGTCATGTAGGTGTAGTCATAATAATAATATCAGGTCTCTGGACACGCCCTACCCAGCAGTAAGTGAAAAAATGGGACAGACAGAACCTGAGAATTCAACTATGAGTCCAGATGTTTGGTGTTGTGTTGTACTCCCTCCCTCCCTCCCTCCTCCCTCCCTCCTCCTCTCCCTCCCTCCCTCCCTCCTCCCTCCCCCTCCCTCCTCCCACACCACCTCTGCTCTCTCTCTCTACTCTCTTTTCCCTCCTCCTCCCCACCCCTCTCTCTCTCTGTCGTCCCCTCTTCTTTTCGTCTGTAGAGTGGTGGTGATTCCTGAGAACAAAGATAGTGTGTCTGAATACTTGAGGAGGACTACAAAGCCCAACCTCAAAACACTGTGAAAAACATCTTCCCTCTCATAGCTTTCAATCCATCTGGTGTCATCATGGCCTGTCCCCCACCAGTTGAACAGACATTATGTCAGAGTGCCCTTGTCCTCCTCCTGCTGAGTGTAAGTGGTAGCCTGGGCCAGAAGGACTGTACAGGTGTAGACTGCCCTGATCTGAGTAACTGTATTGAGGAGCGTCTGGAAGCTGGGGCTTGCTGTACTACCTGCGTTCAGACTGGTTGTACCTGCGAGGGCTACCAGTACTACGACTGTGTCCATGCCGGCTTTAAGAATGGTAATGTTCCCGAGGGGCAGTCCTACTTGGTGGACTTTGGGAGTACGGAGTGTTCGTGCCCGGAAGGCGGCGGCCGGATTGGCTGTCACTTCATGCCCTGTCCTGACGTCCCTGCCAACTGCATCGAGGTGTCTGAGCCGGCTGACGGCTGTGTCACCTGCGAACGTATCGGCTGTGTCCATGACAACCAGAAGTACGAGGCCGGACACTCCTTTCACCTTGTTGCCTGTGAGGTCAGTCTGTTCTCTCTACCTTTACCTGTGAAGTCTGTCTGCTACCTGCTACCTGTGCTATTCTAGCACATTGGCTGTCTATCTACCTTTACCTGTGAAGTCTGTCTGTCTACCTGTCTGCTACCTGCTACCTGTCTGCTATTCTAGCACAATGCCTGTCTTTAGGTGCCGTTCCAGAGATGGTGTGGTGAACTATAGTTTAGGTCTCAAACCAACGATCAATAGATTCTCAATGTCTTCCCAGCAAAACAAAATGGGTTCTGTGAAAGTTCCCAATCGTGCTGATGATTATAGAATGTTTGTATAAATCATTCGCCTGATGTCTGACGTTCATACAATGTTGAAGTTATGTGGCAACAGGACATTCCCTTAATGTTATAAGAATGCTGACAGAACAGCTGGTCTAAGTACTTTAAAGGTACCCAGAACATTTCATTAACTTATGGGAGTTGTCTGGGTTTTTGCAAGAATATTCTTGGGATATTCACTTAAGTTGCACAGAACATTCTCACAATGTTCCACATGTGTGCCATCACAGCAGCAAGATGTGTGACCTGTTGCCACAAGAAATGGGTAACCAGTGAAGAACAAACACCATTGTAAATACAACCCATATTTATGTTTATTTATTTTCCATTTTGTACTTTAGCTATTTGCACATCATTACAGCACTGTATATAGACATAATATGACATTTGAAATGAGTGTAATGTTTACAGTTCTTTATTTAAATTGTTTACTTCACTTTTGTTTGTCTATTTCACTTGCTTTGGCAATGTAAACATATGTTCCCCATGACAATAAAGCCTTGAGAGAGAGAATTACACAGATGCACAGACTGCAGGAATGTCCACCGAAGCTTTTGCCAGAGAGCCGCCTCCAGTGTCGTTTTAGAACATTTTGCAGTACGTCCCTCCGGCCTCACAACCGCAGACCACGTGTAGCCAGGACCTCCACATCCGGTTTCTTCACCTGCGGGATCGTCTAAGACCAGCCACCCGGACAGCTGATGACACTGTGGGTTTGCACAACTGAATAATTTCTGCACAAACTGCCTGAAACTGTCTCATGGAAGCTCATCTGTGTGCTCGTTGTCCTTACCAGGGTCTTGACCTGACTGCAGTTTGGCATCGTAACTGACTTCAGAGGGCAAATGCTCACCTTCAATGGCCACTGGTATGTTGGAGAAATGTGCTCTTCACAGGTGAATCCCGGTTTCAACTGTACCAAGCAGACTGCGACGGCTGTTTGGCCGAGCGGTTTGCTGATGTCAAAGTTGTGAACAGAGTGCCCCATGGTGGCGGACAATGAACATAATTACATTTTTTCGATGGCAATTTGATCGCACAGAGATATCGTGATATCCTGAGGCCCATTGTTGTGTCATTCATCCGTCGGCATCACCTCATGTTTCAGTATGACAATGCACAGCCCCATGTCGCAAGGATCTGTACACATTTCCTAGAAGCTGAAAATGTCCCAGGCCTGTATACTCACCAGACATGTCAACCATGGAGCATGTTTGGGATGCTCTGGATCGACGTGTATGACAGCATGGTCCAGTTCCCACCAATATCCAGCAACTTCTCACAGCCATTGAAGAGGAGTGGGACAACATTCCACAGGCCTCAATCAACAGCCTGATCAACTCTATGTCAAGGAGATGTGTTGCGCTGCAGGAGGCAAATGGTCACACCAGATACTGACTGGTTTTCTGATCAACACCCCTACATTTTGTTTTTATTGGTATCTGTGACCAACAGATGCGTATTAATATTCCCAGTCRTGTGAAATCCATAGATTAGGGCCTAATGAATTYATTTCATTTGACTGATTTCTTGATATGAAATTGTTGTGTTAATATTTTTGTTCAGTGCCTTTGGAAAGTATTCAGACCCCTTGACTTTTTCCATATTTTGTTACGTTACAGCCTTATTATAAAATGTATTAAACCATTTTTCCCCCCTCATCGATCTACACGCAATAACCCATAATGACAAAGCAAAAATTGTTTATTAGAATTTTTGCAAATGTATTACAAAAAACCCTGAAATATCATATTTACATAAGTATTCAAACCCTTTACTCAGTACTTTGTGGAAGCACCACTGTCCTTGAGTGGCCCAGCCAGAGCCCGGACTTGAACCCGATCGAACATCTCTGGAGAGACCTGAAAATAGCTGTGCAGCAACACTCCCCATTCAACCTGACAGAGCTTGAGAGGATCTGCATAAGCTTATAGCGTCAAACCCAAGCATCGAGTCTTCATGGAATGTCCTGTGTAACCTAACTTAAACATTGTATGAATGTCATCACAAGGCTCTAACGATGTTCCACCAGGTGTTCTAGTAATGTTTTAACAAGGTTCTAACGATGTTCCACCAGGTGTTCTAGTAATGTTGTAACAAGGTTCTAATGATGTTCCACCAGGTGTTCTAGTAATGTTGTAAACAAAAGGTTCTAATCGATGTTCCACCAGGTGTTCTAGTAATGTTGTAACAAGGTTCTAATGATGTTCCACCAGGTGTTCTAGAATGTTGTAACAAGGTTCTAATGATGTTCCACCAGGTGTTCTAGTAATGTTGTAACAAGGTTCTAATGATGTTCCACCATGGGTTCTAGTAATGTGTAACAGGTTCAAAACGATGTTCCCTTATCATGTGTGTTCTAGTAATGTTTGTAACAAGGTTCTGACGATAAGTTCCACCAGTGTTGTTCTAGTAATGATGTAACGTTTAATGTTTTAACACGGTTCTAACGATGTTCCTCCAGGCGTGCCACTGTCCGTCCGACGGAGGTCAGCTGATGTGCAACCCCGTCCCAGACTGTGATCCCAGCAACCCCGGTGACCCCCACAAACCCATGCTGGCCACCATACAGGAGGGTCACCCTAGACGCCCTACATATCCCCCTATCCATCCCGACCTCACACAGGACACACTGAGAGAGACTGAGAGAGACAGACATGCTATATCCCCCTATAACACACAGGACAAACTGAGAGAGACTGAGAGAGACAAAGACATTGCTATATCCCCCTATAACACACAGGACAAACTGAGAGAGACTGAGAGACAGACATGCTATACCCCCTATAACACACAGGACAAACTGAGAAGAGACTGAGAGAGACAGACATGCTATAACCCCCTATAACACACAGGACAAACTGAGAGAGACTGAGAGAGACAGACATGCTATATCCCCTATACACACAGGACAAACTGAGAGAGACTGAGAGAGACAGACATGCTAATCCCCCTATAACACACAGGACAAACTGAGAGAGACTGAGAGAGACAGACATGCTATACCCCCCTATAACACACAGGACAAACTGAGAGAGACTGAGAGAGACAGACATGCTATATCCCCCTATAACACACAGGACAAACTGAGAGAGACTGAGAGAGACAGAACATGCTTATCCCCATATAACACACAGGACAAACTGAGAGAGACTGAGAGAGACAGACATGCTATATCCCCCTATAACACACAGGACAAACTGAGAGACGAAGAGAGACAGACATGCTATATCCCCCTATAACACACAGGACAAACTGAGAGAGACTGAGAGAGAACAGACATGCTATACCCCCCTATAACACACAGAGGACACAGGCGATAGGTGTACCCCCCTATAACACACAGGAGACACAGGCGATAGGTGTACCCCCTATAACACAAGGAGACACAGGCGATACGGTATACCCCCCTATAACACACAGGAGACACAGGCGATAGGTGTACCCCCCTACAACACACAGGCGATAGGTGTACCCCCCTATAACACACAGGAGACACAGGCGACAGGTGTACCCCCCTACAACCGTCCTCCATACCCTTTCAACGGGCCAAAACTACCACCACCCAACAGCCCACACCTCCCCCCGTTCACGCCAGATGCCCCTATTCCCTCGGACCACCTGCCCCTGTTCAAACCAGAGCACATGACTGAGGATGGGGACTATGACTACCCTACTACAGACGCATCAGAACCCCCTGTGAATGATCTGGCCTACCCTACACCGTCCTCCTCTGTCATCTCTGTCTCCTACCCTGGGACAGGGGCTACACAGCCGCGCCACGAAAGGGGTAATAGTAAGAGCTACGATAAGCCTAATGATTGGGCTGAGAACGGCTATGGTAACAAGGGATATGATAGTAGAGATAAGCAGGAGCTCAGGGAGATATATGGAGTCCATGAGCCAACCACAGACAGTGTGGTTACAGACAGAGTAGGACTGAGAGACAGGCTAGGGCAGACAGACAGATCTCAGCATATAGGTAGGGTGAAGCTGACAGACAAGCTAAAGAAAACAGACAGGTTGATGACATTTGGACTTTACAAGGCCACCACAGACGGGTTCGGAGAGACAGGCAGCCCAGTTACTGACAGCCCAGTGACAGTAGAACAGACCACTTCTAGCCAGCTTGAAGACACCACAGTAGAGACCACCTCCCGCAGTACCAGCTCCAGGSACCAGGATACCACCTCGACCTGGAACAGACCCTCAGAGAGCCAGATTCACCCTCACTCTCAAGGGGCCAGGGCTGGGGACGCACTGGAGAGCTGGGATAGAGGGATGGAGGGGGAGCAGGAGGAAGAGGAGGAGAGTGTAGCATCATTGGAGAATACCACAGGACCTGGGTGGAGAGACGTGTCTTATGATGTAGATTTGGATAAACAGGGGAGGAGAGGAGGAGAGGATGAGAGAGAAAGGAGTACCCCTAGCAACCATGTGAAGGCTGCAGGTGTCAGAGAACCTGGAAGTCACCAGGACAACACTACAGTAGAACACAGTACTACATCCCCCAGAAGGAATCAGGACCGCACCACCCACAGGAAGCTTCACCACCACACCTTGACCAGGAAGCCTGACCACTACACAACCCCCAAGGAGTATGAGGTCGACACAGACAGAACTACATCTCCCAGACTGCCTGACCACCACACAGTCAGAACTACAACTCCAAGAGAGCTTGATGTCCACACCGACAGAACTACAATCCCAAGACAAGCTGAGCACCACAGCCTCAMCAGACAGCCTGATGACCATACCCTGACCAGGAAGCCTGACCCCCATGCAGTCAGAACTACAACTCCCAGAGAGCTGAACCACCACACAACCCACAGACAGCCTGATCACTATACCCTGACCAGACAGCCGGATCCCCATCACCCAGCTCCCAGGGACCCAGAGCAGCACCGTACTCCTCCCAGGGTGAGATTCAGCCCAACCAGCCAGCCTTCTCTCAGGGTATCAGCTGATCTCGGTCACCACGGTCACCACAAGCAGTCCCAGACACTATTCAACCTGCAGAGCAATGATGCGGAGGAGCATGATGCGGAGGAGGAGGAGAGGGGATATGTTCCAGTCTTTCTCCCAAAGACTCAGGAGGGTGAGTAAAACACTTGACTGAACCTGGACGTTCTTTACTGTTTAGTATCTGGAAGCTGAGTGGGTTGAAAGCGCCATAGTTTTAAAGTTAGATGAGTGGCCAGGTTCATCATGTGGACAAAGATCCAGGTGTTTCTGTTGAGGCAGCTGTGTGTCTGGTCCAGGTGTTTCTGTTGAGGGAGCTGTGTGTCTGGTCCAGGTGTTTCTGTTGGCAGCTGTATGTCTGATCCAGGTGTTTCTGTTGAGGGAGCTGTGTGTCTGATCCAGGTGTTTCTGTTGAGGCAGCTGTGTGTCTGGTCCAGGTGTTTCTGTTGTCGCTTGAGGAGCTGTGTGTCTGGTCCAGGTGTTTCTGTTGGCAGCTGTATGTCTGGTCCAGGTGTTTCTGTGAGGCAGCTGTGTGTCTGGTCCAGGTGTTTTCTGTTGAGGGAGCTGTGTGTCTCGTCCAGGTGTTTTCTGTTGCAGCTGTATGTCTGATCCAGGTGTTTCTGTTGAGGAGCTGATGTGTCTGGTCCAAGGTGTGTGCTGTTGGAAGCTGTGTGTCTGGTCAGGTGTCTCTGTTGGCAGCTGTGTGTCGGGTCCAGGTGTTTCTTTGAGGCAGCACTGTTGGTCTGACCAGGTGTTTCTGTTGAGGCAGCTGTATGTCTGGTCCAGGTGTTTCTGTTGAGGGAGCTGTGTGTGTCGTGATCCAGGTGTTTTTTCGTTGGCAGCTGTATGTCTGATCCAGTTGTTCTGTGGCAGCTGTGTGTCTAGTCCAGTGTTTCTGGTGGCAGCTGTGTGTCTGGTCCAGATGTTTCTGTTGGCAGCGTGTGGTCTGGTCCAGGTGTTTCTGTTGGCTGCTGTATGTCTGATCCAGGTGTTTCTGTTGGCACTGTATGTCTGGTCCAGGTGTTTCTGTTGGCCGCTGTGTGTCTGGTCCAGTGTTTCTGTTGGCAGCTGTGTGTCTGGTCCAGTGTTTCTGTTGGCAGCTTGTGTCTATCCAGGTGTTTCGTTGGCAGCTGTATGTCTGATCCAGGTGTTTCTGTTGGCAGCTGTGTGTCTGATCCAGGTGTTTCTGTTGCAGCTGTGTCTCTGGTCCAGGTGTTTCTGTTGGCAGCTGTGTGTCTGATCCAGGTGTTTCTGTTGGCAGCTGTGTGTCTGTCCAGGTATTACTGTGCAGCTGTATGTCTGATCCAGGTGTTTCTGTTGGCAGCTGTATGTCTGGTCAAGGTGTTTCTGTTGGCAGCTGTTATGTCATCTCAGGTGTTTCTTTGGCAGCTGTGTGTCTGATCCAGTGTTTCTGTTGAGCAGCTGTGTGTCTGTCAGGTGTTTCTGTTGGCAGCTTTGTGTCTGATCCAGGTGTTTCTGTTGGCAGCTGTATGTCTGATCCAGTGTTTCTGTTGGCAGCTGTAGTCTGATCTCTCTCTTTTT
>NW_019944470.1:0-4063 GCF_002910315.2 Salvelinus sp. IW2-2015 | reverse complement strand
TATCTCCTCTGTATCTCCTCTATATCTGCTCTATATCTGCTCTATATCTCCTCTATATCTCCTCTATATCTGCTCTATGTCTGCTCTGTCTCCTCTATCTGCTCTGTCTAATGGCCTCCCGAGTGGCGCAGTGGTCTAAGGCACTGCATCGCAGTGCTAGCTGTGCCACTAGAGATTCTGGGTTCGAGTCCAGGTTCTGTCGCAGCCGGCCGCGACCGGGAGGCTCATGGGGCGACGCACAATTGGCCCAGTGCCATCTGGGTTAGGGAGGGTTTGGCCGGCAGTGATGTCCTTGTCTCATCGCGCACTAGCAACTCCTGTGGCGTGGCGGGCCGGGCGCAGTGCACGCTGACCAGGTCACCAGGTGTACAATGTTTCCTCCCATCCCACACTCTGGCTGGCTTCCGGGTTGGATGGGCATGGGTTGTGTTTCGGAGGACGCATTGCTCTCGACCTTCGCCTCTCCCGAGTCCGTACGGGAGTTGCTGCGCTGAGACAAGACWGTAACTACCAATTGGATACCATGAAATTGGGGAGAAAAAGGGGGTGATTTAAAAAAAAATCTCTTTCTTTCTAAAGATGTTGTTGAGAGGTAGTGTGTGTGTGTGTGTGCGTGCACTATATATCATGTGTAATATGTGTAATATGTGTGTTATTGCCCCTCTGTATCTCTAGCTGGTCCTGGTCCATCTTCTCTCAATGTGGTGGAGAGCTGCTGTGAGGTGGGCCAGAGATGGGCATCAGAGAACCAACACTGTAACAACATGCCTTTGTTGAAGGACGATAAACACTCTGTCTGCCGGTGAGTCTGCACCAGGACCTAGTGTAATATGATGTTAGTCTGCACCACCAGGACCTAGTGTAATATGATGTTAGTCTGCACCAGGACCTAGTGTAATATGATGTTAGTCTGCACCACCAGGACCTAGTGTAATATGATGTTAGTCCTGCACCACCAAGGACCTAGTGTAATATGCTGTTAGTCTGCACCACCAGGACCTAGTGTAATATGATTTGCGCCCACGCTTTTGTAATAGTTGTCTGCACCAGCAGGACCTAGTGTATATGATGTTAGCTCTGCACCACCAGGACCTAGTGTATATGATGTTTAGTCCTGCACCACCAGGACCTATGTAATATGATGTTGTCTGCACCACAAGGACTAGTGTAATATGATGTTAGTTCTGCACCACGGACCTAGTGTAATATGATTGTTAGTCTGCACCACCAGGAACCTAGTGTTATAATGACGTTAGTCGCACGACCACGAGGACCTATTGATTATGATTTAGTCTGCACCAGGAACGCTAGTTGTAATTAATGATGTTAGTCTGCACACAGGACCTAGTGTAACTATGATGTTATCTGCCCACCAGGATCCTAGTGTTAATATGATGTTAGTCTGCACGGACCAGGACCTTAGGCTGTAATATGATTTAGTCTGCACCACCAGGAACTAGTTTGTAATTGATGTTAGTCTGCCACCAGACCTAGTGTAATATGATGTTAGCTGGCACCACCAGGACCTCGTGACTGAATTATGATGTTAGTCTGCACCACCAGCCCTAGTGTAATATGATGTTAGTCTGCACCACCAGGACCTAGTTGTAAATGATGTTAGTCTGCACCACCAGGACCTAGTGTAATATTGTAGTCTGCACCACCAGGACCTAGTGTAATATGATGTTAGTCTGCACACCAGGACTAGTTGTACATATGAATGTAGTCTGCACCACCAGGACTATGTATATGATGTTAGTCTGCACCACAGGACCTAGTGTAATAGATGTTAGTCTGCGCCACCAGCGACCTAGTGTAATATTGCATTTTAGTCGACACAACCAGGACCTATGTGTATTATATGATGTTAGTCTACACCACCAGGACCTAGTGTATTATGATTGTTAGTCTGCACCAGGACGTTATGTAGTCAGCCAGACCTAGTGTAATATGACGTTAGTCTGCACCACGGATCCTAGTGTAATTGAATGAGGTTAGTCTGCACCAACCAGGACCTAGGTGTAATATGATGTTAGTCTGCACCAGGACCTTAGTGTAATATGATGTAGTCTGCACTAAGGACCTAGTGTAATATATGTTAGTCTGCACCACCAGGACCTAGTGTAATATGATGTGTAGTTCTGACACCACCAGACCTAGTGTAATATGATGTAGTCTGCACACCAGGACTAGTGTATATGAGATTAGTGCAGCACCACCAGACCTAGTGTAATATGACGTTTAGTCTGCACACCAGGACCTAGTGTAATATGATGTTAGTCTGCACCACCAGGACCTAGTGTAATATGATGTTACTGTCACCACCAGGCCTACGTGTATATATGATGTTTAGTCTGCCCCACAGGACTAGTGTAATATGATGTTGTTGACCGCCTAGTAACCTGATTATCTGCACCACTTTATTTTGTCGCCACCAGGACCTAGTGTAATATGTATACGCACAAGGCCTGCTATATGTGAATTTAAGTCTGCACCACGGACCAGGAATATCTGCACCCCAACCTAGTGTATTGATCTGACCCGGCTAGTTAAAGTAGTTGCCCACAACTATTAATATTACAGTCATGCACCAACCAGGAACCTAGTGTAATATGATTGTTAGTCTGCACTCACCATGACCTAGTGATATGAGTACTCCACCACAGCTAGTGTAATATGAGTTTTAGTCTGCACACCAGAACCTAGTGTAAATTATGATAGTCTGCACCACCAGGATAGTGTATATGATGTTTAGTCTGCACCACCAGGACCTAGTGGTAATATGATGTTAGTCTGCACACCAAGACCTAGTGTAAGTATGATGTTAGTCTGCACCAGGACCTGAGTTAATTATGATGTTAGTCTGCACCACCAGACTTAGTGGTAATATGATGTTAGTGTGCACCACCAGGAGCCTAGTGTAATAATGATGTTAGTCTGCACACCCAGGACTAGTGTAATATGATGTTAGTCTGACACCACCAGGACCTAGTGTATATGATGTTAGTCTGCTCACCAACCTAGGAGTGGGTGTTGGTAACTAGTTGATGTTAGTCTGCCACCAGGACCTAGGTGTAATATGATGTTAGTCCTGCCACCCAGGACTAGTGTAATGATGATGTGTAGTCTGCAACCCAGACGACCTTAGTGTAATATGATGGTTAGTCTGCCGACCAGGACCTAGTGATAATAGTGTTAGTTCTGACCCCAGGACCTAGGTCAATATATGTTAGTGGCACCACGCAGGACCTAGTGTAATATGATGTTAGTCTCGCACCACCAGAGACCGTATGTGGTTGGAGTTGTGATGTTAGTCTGCACCAGGACCAGTTAATATGATGTTAGTCTGCACCACCAGGACCTAGTTAATATGATGTTTAGTCTGCCCAACACAGGACCTAGTAATATGATGTAGTCTGCACCTCAGCCAGGACTATCTGTAATATGATGTTAGTCTGCACGCACCAGACTATGTAATATGATGTTAGTCTAGTCCACCAGGACCTAGTGTATATGATGTTAGTCTCGCTGTGGAGGTCGTCACCACAGTGATGGTCCGAGGTGTGAATATGATGTTAGGCTAGCACCGACCATGGACCTCGTGTAATATGATGTGTCTGCCCAGGACCTGTGTAATATGATGTTAGTCTGCACCGACCACCAGGAAAAGCCACGCAATAGTGTAATATGATGTTAGTCTGCACCAAGGACTAGTGTAATGATGATGTTAGTCTGCACCAGACCTAGTGTATCATAATGGATGTAGTCTGCAACCACCAGGACCTAGTGTCAACTATGATCGTTAGTCTACGCACCAGGACCTAGATGAATATGATGTTAGTCCTGCACCACCAGGACCTAGTGTAATATGATGTTAGTCTGCCCACCAGGACCTAGTGTAATATGATGTTAGTCCACACCGACTGGGGGTTTATAATTTGCTACCACCAGACCTAGTGTAATAGTGATGTTGTACTGGCACAGGAACCTAGTGTAATATGACTGTTAGTCTGTACCCACCAGGACTAGTGTAATTATGATGTTAGCTGCACACAGCGACCTA
>NW_019944469.1:63146-71344 GCF_002910315.2 Salvelinus sp. IW2-2015 | reverse complement strand
CACACACACACACACACACACACACACACACACACACACACACACACACACACACACACACACACACACTCCTCCACTTCAACAAACAGGACCATTCACAGACATCAAAGAGCACCTCTATGCATTGACTGTGCAGTGCTGTGGAATTAAGCATCTCACTACACGACTCCTGTTGAGCGTGTCACTGTTGACAGAGGCTCATGATAAAAGCTCAGTTAAGAATATTAGTTATGGCCGGATTATCTATAGAGAGAATTATGAGATCAGATAATATAGGATAAGATGATTATAATGACTCCTAAACACACAATCAATCAGGACGTTACACACAGACACAACGACAATAGACGAGAATAACACAGATCGAGCATATTTTCCCGCTTTAACAACTAGCCACTTCAAACAGGTACAGTATGGAAGTTTAGCCTAGTTGCTAGGCTAATTGTTTACATCAAAATGTTGGATTGTGTGTTGGCGGCATGCTTCAATAGACCTTTCGGAGTTCGTGTAGCTTTTGTTATTCTATAAAAGAAGCAGGATGAATCATTAAAAAAAAAAACAGAACAATTGTAGATGCTTTATCCACATTTTTGTTAAGTGGGAGACAAAGAAAGCCTTCTGTCAGATTGATGTCTCAACTATGGTTGAGTAGGCCTCAGCCTACTTTTAACGGCTACAATGAACACACTGTTTTGGAATACCAGAGGAAATGCATCTYCTGCTGTTTCAGCCGATATCGGTCCCCGCCTTTGTGCTTAGTCTGCCTATAAAAAAAAGTACACTGTCCATGAATCATTTTGAAAAAAGGTATTGAATAAACCTAAGTTAAGTTTTTTTCTTTTTCTTTAATGTAAAAATGTTTTGAAGGAATATTGATTAGCAGAGACAGATAAAAATAAAAAACATCTATAAAATGACTTGGCTATAAACAGTTTTAGCCTAGAGTACAAAGTAAACAACAACATGTTTACATCAGGCCTTGGTAAACAAACCAGTAGGGCTAGGACAATAGAAGTATCACAATATTTTTCCCCCTATGACTAAAATGAAAAACATAAAGCAGATGACACTATTTGMTCCTTTAAAAACCTGCTGTATGATGTAAAATATTGTGTTCTGTAGCTTGGAAAATAAATACATGTGACTCTGGCTGACAAAATAATGATGTCTGTTTCCAACATTAGGGCTGTTTTTCCTTGACGGGGGGGGGTGTATATAGTTACATATCAGAATATTATTTTTGACGATATATTGTATCGTATCGTTTTGACAATATCTCAATATCATTTTTGTGCTAGTCGGCTGTACCTGCACCAAAACTCCAGTATTTTTCCTTCATAGCTAGTTCTCCATCTTCTTTTTAAATTGGGAGACAATTTGTTTACAGCCATTTTATTTCCATGATTGATCATTTTCTCATGGCTCTCTCTCTCGTCCCTCCGTGGCAGACATATGCTGAGCAAAACATGTATGTTTGGAACATCGAATCGCAATGAAATCACAGTATCGAATCACAATACATATAGAATCGTGAGGTCCCTGGCAATTCCCACCCTACTGTTTTCCTAAAGAAGTCACGCTCGCTTCGTGTTTTGTTTCCTTGCTACGATACTAACGAGTATTGCAATACTGGTATCGTCCCGGCCCTACAAACAAATCTGTCTGTGCACCATTTGACAACCACCATAGTTTCAATAGGAGCTGATGATCTCACAAGAAGAGACCTCCAAGGCAGCTGAATCAGGAACCAGTCCTATATCCTAACCGTCTGTACATAACCAGTCCTAGTCTAACACCGTCTCGTTACAGATACCCAGTCCTATCCTATCGTCTGTACAGAACCAGTCCTATCCTAACCGTCTGTACAGAACGATCCTATCCTAAACCTCTGTACAGAACCAGTCCTATTCCTAACCTCTCTGTACAGAACGAGTCCTATCCGTCTGTACAGAACGGAGTCCTATCCGTCTGATTACAGAACGAGTCCTTATTCCTAACTATCTGTACAGAACCAGTCCTATTCCTAAACCGTCTGTACAGAACCAGTCCTATCCGTCTGTACAGAACGAGTCCTATCCTAACTATCAGTACATAACTAGTCCTATTACCTACAGAACTCCAGTTTGAATCCTCCTTTTAAATCAATACAACATGTTTTACCTAGAACCATCAAGGCGGCAGGTAGCCTAGCGGTTAGAGTGTTAGACCAGTAACCGAGAATCTGTCGATATGCACTCGAGAAAGGCACTTTAGGCCTAACCCTAATTGCTCAAGGGTTGCCATTGATAATAGCAGTCCCTGGCAGTCACCCCACTCTCCGAGGGTGTCTCAGGGAGAGGTAGTACATGCAACAAACAAACACAAAAACATTTCCAATTCACACGTATGTATCAATACACACTTGTACATGTGTGACAATCGGACAAATATAAGAACCCACTATTATGTTATTATATAAAGTGTTCGTCGGCTTGTGTCTGTGGGTCAGAAAACGCTTCTGTAATTCCAGGCAGAACTTCTTCTTTTTTTTCACCCAACAAAATAACCCTCGAGGAACCCTTTTTAGTTGGGAGAATACAGCTACGGTACCTTTCAACCTTTTACAAAAGTTGAACCACTTTATGTTCTGAAAAGAGGAGAAGGGAGATGCCAGTATTTACACATTATTGCATGTGGAGCTGCGTTTGTTGTTATGGCGTCACTTTCCTACTGAAAAGTCAGAATCTCCCCTTAGTTTCCTTCTGTAGCCAGTAKCTTTGTTGCTTTCTACTGCTTCACTGCAGACGGATCATTAAAGGGGCATGCGTGACTCGCTCCTAAACCTTTCCCCATACCCTTTAAGACAACCCACCGCAGGTTATTTACAGGCAACAGAGCAGGAACATGTAGGTTAGGCTCCAGACGACTGCTGCAGCTGAAGGACTATTACACAGCGCTGTGTGTACTTCAGCAGACAGAGGCAGTGATCCAAATAGCACCCTATATCTTATATGGTGCACTACTTTAGACTGGGGCCCTGGTCAAAAGTAGTGCACTATATAGGGAATAGGGTGGTGTTTGGGAATCATGGAGAAAGTGGTGCTGCCTCAGAAGACCGCTGCTACCGCTCACAGGACGATAAACAAGACAACAGCTGCTACCGCTCACAGGACGATAAACAAGACAACAGCTGCTACCGCTCACAGGACATTCGAATACTAGGATCTACTCGCCCTTCTTTTCACCCCTCCTCCGGTTTTGTCCCATGTTATCTGGTGTGGAGAGAGAATCAGATCTCTGTTCCGGTTCACCAAATAATGGTTGAGCGATAGTAGGCGCCTACAGACCTACTTTTGTAAACGACTACAAGAACACCACTGTTTGGAATACCAGAGGGAAATGCATCTACTCGCTATGGTATTTCAGCCGATAACGGTCCCGTTTGGAATTAGTCTGCCCCCTATAATAAAAAAAAAAAAAAAAAAAAAAAAAAAAAAAAAAATATACACTGTCCATGAATATTTTGAAGAAAGAAGAAAAAAAAGGAAAAAAAAAAAAATGAAAAAAAAAAAGAAGAAAAACAAAGAAAAAAAAAAAAAAAAAAAAAGAAAAAAAAAAGAAAAGAACGAAAAAAGAAAAAAAAGAGGATTGAAAAAACCTAAGTTAATTTATATAAGTTTTGCTGTATAAGTTTTTTTCTTTTCTCTTTTAAATGTAAAAAATGTTTTTGAGGAATATATTGATTAGCAGGACAGATATAAAATAAAATAAAAACTCTATTAAACATGACTTGGCTATTAAACAGTTTTAGCCTCAAGAGTACAAAGGTCAAACAACAACATGTTTAACATCAGGCCTTTAGGTAAACAACCAGTAGGGCTAGGACAATAAATAGAAGTATTCACAATATTTTTTCCCCCTATTGGACTAAAAAAGAAAATTAAAGCAATAGACAACTATTTCGTCCCTTCTAAAAAGCTGCTGGTATGACTGTTAAAATTATTGTGTTCTGTAGCTTGGAAAATAAATACCTGTGACTCTGGCTGACAAAATAATGATGTCTGTTTCCAACATTAGGGCTGTTTTTCCTTGAGGGGGGGGGGGGGGGGGGGCGGGGGGGGGGGGGGTTATATTAGTTACATATCAGATATTATTTTTGACGTATATTGTATCGTATCGTTTTGACAATATCTCAATATCATTTGTGCTAGTCGGCTGTACCTGCACCAAAACTCCAGTAATTTTCCTTCATAGCTTGTTCTCCATCTTCTTTTTAAATTGGGAGACAATTTGTTTACAGCCATTTTATTTCCATGATTGAATCATTTTCTCATGGCTCTCTCTCTCGTCCTCCGTGCAGACATATGCTGAGCAAAACTATGTATGTTTGGAACATCGAATCGCAATGAAATCACAGTATCGAATCACAATACATATAGAATCGTGACGAGGTCCCTGGCAATTCCCACACCTACTGTTTTCCTAAAGAAGTCACGCTCGCTTCGTGTTTTGTTTCCTTGCTACGAAACTAACGAGTATTGCAATACTGGTATCGTCCCGGCCCTACAAACAATCTGTCTGTGCACCATTTGACAACCACCATAGTTTCAATAGGAGCTGATGATCTCACAAGAAGAGACCTCCAAGGCAGCTGAATCAGAACCAGTCCTATCCTAACCGTCTGTACAGAAACCAGTCCTATCCGTCCTGTACAGAGAACCAGTCCTATCCTATCTGTCTGTACAGAACCAGTCCTATCCTAACCGTCTCTGTACAAACGAGTCTATCCCTAACCATCTGTACAGAACAGTCCTATCTAACCTTCTGTACAGAACGAGTCCTATCCGTCTGTACAGAACGATTCCTATCGTCTGTACAGAACGAGTCCATACCTAACTATCTGTACAGAACCAGTCCTATCCTAACCGTCTGTACAGAACCTCCTATCCGTCTGTACAGAACGAGTCCTATCCTAACTATCAGTACTAACTAGTCCTATTACCTACAGAACTCCAGTTTGAATCCTCCTTTTAAATCATACAACATGTTTACTAGAACCATCAAGGCGGCAGGTAGCCTAGCGTTAGAGTGTAGACCAGTAACCGAGAATCTGTTCGATATGGACTCGAGAAAGGCACTTTAGGCCTAACCTAATTGCTCAAGGTTGCCATTGATAATAGCAGTCCCTGGCAGTCACCCCACTCTCCCGAGGGTGTCTCAGGGAGAGGTAGTACATGCAACAAACAAACACAAAAACATTTCCAATTCACACGTATGTATCAATACACACTTGTACATGTGTGACAATCGACAAATATAAGAACCCACTATTATGTTATTTATAAAGTGTTCGTCGGCTTGTGTCTGTGGGTCAGAAAACGCTTCTGTAATTCACAGGCAGAACTTCTTCTTTTTTTTCACCCAACAAAAATAACCCTCGAGGAACCCTTTTTAGTTGGGAGAATACAGCTCTCGGTACCTTTCAACCTTTTACAAAAGTTGAACCACTTTATGTTCTGAAAAGAGGAGAAGGAGATGCCAGTATTTACACTTCAAACATGTGGAGCTGCGTTTGTGTTATGGCGGTCACTTTCTACTGAAAATCAGAATCTCCCCTTAGTTTCCTTCTGTAGCCAGTACTTTGTTGCTTTCTACTGCTTCACTGCCAGACGGATCATTAAAGGGGCATGCGTGACTGCTCCTAAACCTTTCCCCATACCCTTTAAGACAACCCACCGCAGGTTATTTACAGGCAACAGAGCAGGAACATGTAGGTTAGCTCCAGACGACTGCTGCAGCTGAAGGACTATTCACAGCGCTGTGTGTACTTCAGCAGACAGAGGCAGTGATCCAAATAGCACCCTATATCTTATATGGTGCACTTACTTTAGACTGGGGCCCTGGTCAAAAGTAGTGCACTATATAGGGAATAGGGTGGTGTTGGAATCATGGAGAAAGGTGCTGCCTCAGAAGACCGCTGTACCGCTCACAGGACGATAAACAAGACAACAGCTGCTACCGCTCACAGGACGATAAACAAGACAACAGCTGCTACCGCTCACAGGACGATAAACAGACAACAGTGCTACCGCTCACAGCGATAAACAAGACAACAAGCCGCTACCGCTCAAGGACGATACACACGCTGCTACCTCTCACAGGACGATAAAAGACAAGAGCTGCTACCGCTCACAGGACGAAACAAGACAAGAGGCTGCTACCGCTCACAGGACGTAAACAAGAACAGCTGCTACCGCTCACAGGACGATAAACAAGACAACCGGCTACCGTCAGCTCCACAGGGCCACAACGTAAACGACAACTGCTACGTCACAGTAAAAGACAAGCTGCAGCAGCTACTACCAGCGACGATACAAGCACTGCAAGACAAGGGCCACCTGACTACGCAAAATAAAACAAGTACTAGCTCCAGGACGTACAAGGCTGCTAATAACGGCGTAAGTCAAGCGTGAAAGTGCTTAACAACACAGACCTAAAACAAGCTACTATACGAAGAACCAAAAGACCACATACAAAGCTACCCAGCACAACCAGTGACGACTTCAAACAGACAGAAGCAGATCCTACGAGCTAACACAGCTATGACAATACTTACAGGAGATACAAATGCTACAGAACAAGCACGCTACCGTCCTCACCCTCGTACAGGACATAAACAAGACAGAGCCCACATCGACTACAACATCACGCCAAATACAAATAAACAAAAAAGACAAGAAAAACAAAGCAACAAAACGATAAACAGAACAGCTGCTAACGCTCACAGGACGATAAAAGACAACAGCTGCTACCGCTCACAGGACGATAAACAAGACAACAGCTTGCTACCGCTCACAGGACGATAAACAAGACACAGCTGCTACCGCTCACAGGACGATAAACAAGACAACAGCTGCTACCCTCACAGGACGATAAACAAGACACAGCTGCTACCGTCCACAGGACGATAAACAAGACAACCGCTGCTACCGCTCACAGGAAGATAAACAAGACAACAGCTGCTACCGCTCACAGGACATAAAACAAGGACAACAGCTGCTACCGCTCACAGGACGATAAACAAGACAAGAAGCTGCTACCGCTCACAGGACGTAAACAAGAAAGCTGTACCCCACAGGAAGATAAACAAGACAACAGCTGCTACCGCTCACAGGACGATAAACAAGACACAGCTGCTACCGCTCACAGGACGATAAACAAGGACAACAGCTGCTACCGCTCACAGGACGATAAACAAGACAACAGCTGCTACGCTCACAGGACGATAACAAGACAACAGCTGCTACCGCTCACAGACGATAAACAAGACAGCAGCTGCTGTCCCGCTCACAGGACGATAAACAAGACAACAGCTGCTACCGTCACAGGACGATAAACAAGACAACAGCTGCTACCGCTCACAGGGACGATAAACAAGACAACAGCTGCTACGCTCACAGGACATAACAAGACAACAGCTGCTACCGCTCACAGACCATATAACAAGACAACAGCTGCTACCGCTCACAGGAACGATAAACAAGACAAAACAGCTGCTACCGCTCACAGGACGATAACAAGACAACAGCTGCTACCGCTCACAGGACGATAAACAAGACAAAGCGCTACGCTACAGGACCATAACAAGACAACACTCGCTCACGACGATAACAAGACAACAGCTGCTACCGCTCACAGGACGATAAACAAGACAACAGCTGCTACCGCTCACAGGACGATAACAAGACAACAGCTGCTACCGCTCACAGGACGATAAACAAGCAACAGCTGCTACCGCTCACAGGCGATAAACAAGACAAAGCTGCTACCGCTCACAGGACGATAAACAAGACAACAGCTGCTACCGCTCACAGGACGATAAACAAGAAACAGCTGCTACCACTCACAGGAAGATAAACAAGACAACAGCTGCTACCGCTCACAGGACGATAACAAGACAACAGCTGCTACCGCTCACAGGAGAAACAAGACAACAAGCTGCTACCGCTCACAGGAAGATAAACAAGACAACAGCTGTACCGCTCACAGACGATAAACAAGACACAGCTGCTACCGCTCACACGATCCAGGCTGCATCACATCGGCCTATATTACTACATGATGTATTAGGGTCATGGAGAGGTGGTACTTACTATATTACTACATGATGTATTAGCGGTCATGGAGAGGAGGTACTACTATATTACTACATTGATGTT
>NW_019944469.1:50932-63121 GCF_002910315.2 Salvelinus sp. IW2-2015 | reverse complement strand
TCACAGGACAGATAAAGCAAGACAACAGGCGCTGCCCGCTCACAGGACGATAAAAAGACAACAGCTGCTACCGCTCCACAGGACGATAAACAGACAACAGCTGCTACCGCTCACAGGACGATAAACAAGACAAAGCTGCTACCGCTCACAGGACGATAAACAAGACAAAGCTGCTACCGCTCACAGACGATAAAACAAGACAACAGCTGCTACCGCTCACAGGACGATAAACAAGACAACACAGCTGCTACCGGCTCACAGGACGATAAACAAGACAACCAGCTGCTACCGCTCACAGGACGATAAACAAGACAAAGCTGCTACCGCTCACAGGACGATAAACAAGACAGAGCTGCTACCGCTCACAGGACGATAAACAAGACAAGAGCTGCTACCGCTCACAGGACGATAAAACAAGACAAAAGCTGCTACCGCTCACAGGACGATAAACAAGACAAAGCTGCTACCGCTCACAGGACGATAACAAGACAAAGCTGCTAACCGCTCACAGGACGATAAACAAGACAACAGCTGCTACCGCTCACAGGACGATAAACAAGACAACAGCTGCTACCGCTCACAGGACGATAAACAAGACAACAGCTGCTACCGCTCACAGGGACGTAAACAAGACAACAGCTGCTACCCCTCACAGGACGATAAACAAGACAACAGCTGCTACCGCTCACAGGAGATAAACAGACAACCGCTGCTACCGCTCACAGGAAGTAAACAAGACAACAGCTGCTACCGCTCACAGGACGATAAACAAGACAACAGCTGCTACCGCTCACAGGACGATAAACAAGACAAAGCTGCTACCGCTCACAGGACGATAAACAAGACAACGCTGCTACCGCTCACAGGAGAAACAGACAACAGCTGCTACCCTCACAGGACGATAAACAAGACAACAGCTGCTACCGCTCACAGGACGATAAACAAGACAACAGCTGCTACCGCTCACAGGACGATAAACAAGACAACAGCTGCTACCGCTCACAGGACGATAACAAGACAACAGCTGCTACCGCTCACAAGGACGATAAACAAGACAGCAGCTGCTGCCGCTCACAGGACGATAAACAAGACAACAGCTGCTACCGCTCACAGGACGATAAACAAGACAAACAGCTGCTACGCTCACAGGACGATAAACAAGACAAGAGCTGCTACCGCTCACAGACCATAACCAGACAACAGCTGCTACCGCTCACAGGACCATAACCAAGACAAAACAGCTGCTACCGCTCACAGGAGATAACAGACAACAGCTGCTACCGCGTCACAGGACGATAAACAAGACAACAGCTGCTACCGCTCACAGGACGATAAACAAGACAAGAGCTGCTACCGCTCACAGGACCATAACAAACAACAGCTGCTACCGCTCACAGGACGATAAACAAGACACAGCTGCTACCGCCTCACAGGAACGATAAACAAGACAACAGCTGCTACCGCTCACAGGACGATAAACAAGACAACAGCTGCTACCGCTCACAGGACGATAAACAAGACAACAGCTGCTACCGCTCACAGGACGATAAACAAGACAAGAGCTGCTACCGCTCACAGGACGATAAAACAAGAAACAGCTGCTACCGCTCACAGGACGAAAAACAAGACAACATGCACCACTCACAGGAAGATAAACAAGACAACAGCTGCTACCGCTCACAGGACGATAAACAAGACAACAGCTGCTACCGCTCACAGGAAGATAAACAAGACAACAGCTGCTACCGCTCACAGGAAGATAAACAAGACAACAGCTGCTACCGCTCACAGGACGATAAAACAAGACAACAGCTGCTACCGCTCACAGGAATCCAGGCTGCATCACATCGGCCGTATATTACTACATGATGTATTAGGGTCATGGAGAGGTGGTACTACTATATTACTACATGATGTATTAGGGTCATGGAGAGGGAGGTACTACTATATTACTACATGATGTTTTAGGGTCATGGAGAGGTGGTACTACCATATTACTACATATGTATTAGGGTCATGGGAGAGGTGTACTACCATATTACCAATCTGTGTGCTGTTTGCAAGTGAGACATGTATTGTGGTCCGAAAGGCAGTCTATTCCCTACTCCATAAAGCACTACTTTTAACCAGAGCCCCCTGTGTTGTAAAGGGAATAGGTGCTGTTTGGGACTTGGAATGCATCTGGACACAAGTCCCTACTAAAAGCACGTCCCATTGATTATTTAATTACAGAGCAGCTCTCTCAGGTACTACATCAATTCTCCTCTTCCTATTTTTTAGGGTCATGGAGAGGTGGTACTACCATATTACTACATGATGTATTAGGGTCATGGAGAGGTGGTACTACCATATTACCAATCTGTGTGCTGTTTGCAAGTGAGACATGTATTGTGGTCCGAAAGGCAGTCTATTCCCTACTCCATAAAGCACTACTTTTAACCAGAGCCCCCTGTGTTGTAAAGGGAATAGGGTGCTGTTTGGGACTTGGAATGCATTCTGGACACAAGTCCCTACTAAAAGCACGTCCCATTGATTATTTAATTACAGAGCAGCTCTCTSAGGTACTACATCAATGTTGTGTCATCAAATAGCGAAGGCATAGAAATGAACGGCCAAACCAAAGCAAACAAAATATCTTATCTTGTTTCCAGACGTAAAAAAAAAAAAACACTGGAAGTGGAGAGCCACAAACCAATAAAAAAATGTTTTTAAAAACAACCCATCTGAAAATAGGACAAGAAGACATAATTGTATAAACCTCTTGTCCCTCAATATGTAACCTAGCGTAGCAAACGTAAAAGAAACACCTGAAAATAGATCCCCCTACATACTGGTCTTGACGATAAGGAGAAAAAAAACTGTTGGGGGAGTTTCTCTTCTGCATTGTTCAACCAATCCAGTAAAAGTGGAGGAGGAGTTAAGATGGAAGTGTCGCCATTTTGTATTTTATTTTTTTGTATAGAGGTCAATGAGAGTGTTGAAATTTGGTTAACCCKAAAAAATGTATGGCTTATTTGCTACGTTGTGACTTTTTTGATCTAATAGAATATTCATAATGATTAGGATGTTACGGGTGTACTGATATAAGTAGGACATGTTACATCCCGGAAACTTTGAGAAAAAAAAAACATTTTATATATATCGGAGTTGTGCCTGGTTGTCACTTGTTACCACAGCCACAAACTCATAAACCCCGCCTATTTCTACAATTGATCTTCTTAAAATTTCATTTTAAACCCAAGTCTAATCTTAACCACACTGCTAACCTTACGCCTAACCCTAACCATTAAAACCAAAAAGTAAAATGTTTTGTTTTCATGAATTGTTTACAATACATTGCCAATTTTGACTTTGTGACTGTAGTAACTAATGGAAACCGTTGTACCTGTTGTTCACKCACGTAGTTGCCCTCTCATTGGCTAGAACGGTCCCACCTGATCTTGCCTCCTACCCAGCTGCCTTCCATTTTTGAAGATAATTTGCTTGACTTCTTAGAGCCACTACAGCATCTGGTTAATATAATGGATAATCTATGGTGTCACGTTGTTAACGTCCAAAAGGGGGAAGTCAAGTCACAAGCTCTCTCCATTTCCCCCGAAAACCCGGAACATCCGGTTGGTTGCTGGGGATTCGGCAAAGGCTACTCAATATGTCACTGCTGTTGTTCARTATTATAAACGTGGTTTTGCAAGCCTTGAATGCTGATTGGCTGACAGCCGTAGACACGGTATATCAGACCGTATACCATTGGTATGACAACAACTAAAAAATTCTTCACTAATTACATTGGTAACCAGTTTATAATAGCAATAAGGCACCTCGGGGGTTTGTGATATATGGTCAATATACCACGGCTAAGGGCTGTATCCAGGCACTCCACATTGCATTGTGGGTAAGAACAGCCCTTAGCCGTGGTATATTGGCCATACACCACACCCCCTGGGCCTTATTTTAACCCGCTGAGGTAGGTGCCTTATTGCTATTATAAACTGGTCACTAAAGTAATTAGAGCAATAAAAACAAAATGTTTTTGTCATACCCGTGGTATAACGGTCTCATATACCACGGCTGTCAGTCAATCAGCCTCCAGGGCTGGAACCACCCAGTTTATAATGCTTCATTAGAAACAGTTTAAGGCTCCGAATGCAGTGCCACTCCTAACAGGCAAACCGCCAAGGTTTCAAGTATCTATGACTAAATAGGCTATGAATAATTTTTGGACCAACACCTCCCAGTGAATCAGAACAATAAACAAACATACAATGGTTTAAATAAACACTAATCGATTTATATTCCTAAGTGTTTTAGTGCACCTCAGGGAAAAACACTCGGATAGGTCATGTAAAAAAAACATAGAGACTCACACACAAATACCTCGAAAGATTATTATTTATTTTTTTAAACAAGTGTGATGTTATAAAGATTTTTTTTTTTTTAAAGGACCACACAAACATATTGAAACCAAAAGGGGTTTCTAAAGACTGAAAGTGTGGTCGTACTGTCGTAGCCTTCATAAATGTTTCCCTGACATATGGTTGTCTGTCCTCACTCGGAGAGAAAGCTTTTTCGCGTTCGGGCCATACAGAGATTAGAGATATCCCCCCCCGATGGAAGGTTTCAAACGTCTCCATGGAGAAGGGGACGTGAGTCAAATATTAAAACACATCCCACGGTAAAATTATAACACACTTGTATTATTGAACCAAGCTGTGTGGTATTTTGAATCAAACAGTAGCGGTATCGAGATGACTGCGTTACATTGTAAGATTGCAGTAAAATGTTACCGAGCCGTGATGCACAGAATCTAACGCATTCTGCCTCATTTTTTTCTAATCAAGGTAACCAAAATTGGACCCCCAACTGTTCTCTCCCAACGCAAGAAAAGCACATGTGTGCACATGAACGGAAAACAAATAGCTGTAACCTACATTAAATAAATAGCTACTGGCTCCTCTAGCCTGACATAATGTGGAAATGGATCTAGCCACCTAATAAATGTTTTGAGCAAATCGGTGGCTATAGTGCAATAACATTGGGTAAAATACGATCAACTAGTAGGATTTATTCATATAAACCACATCTATATTGTAGATGAAGATGTAAAGTAATAATGAGTCTACTCAGCTAATCTAACGTACCATTATATAACGTATGTTTACTGTAATCTAACGTAACATTATATAACGTATGTTTACTGTAATCTAACGGGAACATTATATAACGTATGGTTACTGTAATCTAATAAACTATTAGACAGTATAGCAGGCTAAGTGTAAACAACCTTTCCAAGGCAGGCCATGAAAAGTAGAAATGCAATAATGCTGAAATAACTAAAGTTATATCGCTAGCCATAACTTCACCTTGCAAATCTCACTGTACAGTCCTAATAACTAAGTGGGATACCGATATAACTGTAGTAACACCATAGAAACCCACGATAATCGGTTAAATAAATAAATAGTAAACCAATGTTATTAGCTAACTACATACAGTACGTTCGCGCATTYCCATCTCGTACAGTCACCACATATGTCCTTGCACATATGCACCTGTTTTTAGCCCAGTTTGAAATCCCCGAAACGGCCGGCAGCGACGTGACTAACACCAGCAGCTGCGAAGGGCAAAACCGTGAGGTCTGAAATAGAAGCTTGCTAAGAAGCAGGCAGAAGAGAAGGCTTAATAGCTAGCTACCGCGGAGGACCCACCTCAGCCAATGCTAGATAGCTACAGCCAGATATCTGGCTATGGCTTGGGCAAGTTTCCCGTTCTGTAGCTAAAAAAATGCACCAATTAGCTATCCGTATATACACTTACCTCGATTGCATTCACCGAATTCACATTAGTTTGCTTAGCTAAACGTGTATCACAAACTCAATCGTATGTTGACTTGCCCGTCCTCTCATGTTTGTATCCWCAGAAGGGAGACTAGGAATGATCGCTCTCCTTCTCCTTGAGTGTTCTCGCTATTCTCAAACACTTTCACTGACAGAGCCGGCAGACTAGATCAGTACACCCAATAATCATGAAGGAAGAAGACAGAAGCAGAGATTCTTTTTTTAAATATGAAGCCGTTATATATCGGGAACTGACCTTTTTAATCTGTGGCATATATTATATTCCTTGAAATCCTCTTCTTTGTAGAAGGACTGAAAAGAAGACCCAGCTGCAACGACCCAGGTGTAGCGAGAGGCACTCCTTCGCTGGACGTCTCCAACAAGTATTAAGGTGTTCCGCTGTTGCCTTTGCTAGATGGTAGTGAGTCTCCACAGGAAGCTTGTGTTCGGGTCCACCACCCTTTTGGAACGCAGAAGCCCTAGCCTACCCTACTAAAAAACGCACCACCGGWATTTGATTACAAGTCCTAGCCTACTTGGCTTCTCTGCGGTGGTAGGTAGGCTGCTTCTGCAAATCAAGTTAACAAAAAAAAGAAAAACCGAAGGATAACAAGCCCAGGGCAATCACATGACGGGCTAAGTGACAAAACAACCTCCCGGATCAGCTAGAGAGGTCTACACTCATTTAGCCAGCTCTCTCCCTCTCTTTCTTTCTTTCTCTCTCTCTCTCTCTCTCTTTCCCTGAGACGCACACAAATGTCTCCTAGCTACGTCTTTGAGCTCTGTCCGAGGAGCCAGAGCCAGCCCTTTAGGAATGAATTCTCCTCCACTCCACTGGCCTGAGTGGGAGGGACGTAAGAATTACTCCGCCCCAAATTGGCTCTCCACCTTTATTTCCACCGTTCTCAAAAATAAGTCTGACATTAAGCAGAAGCCTAGTGGAAAAATAAATATGCATAGTATTTCAGACCTTTACCACAGTCACCCAAACACATGAACATGATTAGCTTAGAATAGGATTGAATAGAATAGAACAGACTAGAATACAGTAGAATAGAATAGAATAGAATATAATAGAATAAAATATAATAGAATAGAATAGAATAGACTAGAATACAGTAGAATATAATAGAATATAATAAAATAGAATAGACTAGAATACAGTAGAATAGAATAGAATAGACTAGAATACAGTAGAATATAATAGAATAGAATAGACTAGAATACAGTAGAATAGAATAGAATAGAATAGAATACAGTAGAATAGAATAGAATATACTAGAATACAGTAGAATATAATAGAATATAATAAAATATAATAGAGTAGAATAGAATGGAAACAAAAGATCCCATTCAATTCCATGTTATTACTAATAATAAATAATCCAATCGATCAGTCAACCATTGAATCAATCAAATGTATTTACCGAACCCTTTTGACAACAGTTGGCACTATTAAGAACCCAAAATAACTGCTAAATGACTATGTAACAAATTGTTAAAAACCTCTTAAGGATCAGCCCCTTTTTTTTTTCAATTTTCACCTAAAATGTCATACCCAAATCTAACTGCCTGTAGCTCAGGCCCTGAAGCAAGGATATGCATTTTCTTGGTACCATTTGAAAGGAAACACTTAGAAGTTTATGGAAATGTGAAAGGAATGTAGGAGAAAATAACACATTAAATCTGGTAAAAGATAATACAGTTGTTACTGTGCAGTCAGTCTGTGTTGTTACTGTGCAGTCAGTCTGTGTTGTTACTGTGCAGTCAGTCTGTGTTGTTACTGTGCAGTCAGTCTGTGTTGTTACTGTGCAGTCAGTTTGTGATGTTACTGTGCAGTCAGTCTGTGTTGTTACTGTGCAGTCAGTCTGTGTTGTTACTGTGCAGTCAATCTGTGTTGTTGCTGTGCAGTCAGTCTGTGTTGTTACTGTGCAGTCAGTCAGTGTTGTTACTGTGCAGTCAATCTGTGATTGGCTCATGTGAGGACAAGACAATCAAATTAACTTGAATGAGGTCGCCTTTCCCTGCTCAACCAATAGTTGCGTGCAACGTCATCGACTGTGTCATCAACTGACAGATTGCCATAACATATAGTGTGGTATGTCAAAATACCTGATATGTCAAAATACCTGTCCTGGCGTTGTAAGATTTGGCAGGTGTCAGCAACACCTGAGCAGATGAACGGGCCCTGAATCTACTCTGGTGTTTGATGGGAATTTTTGAAAGAGTGTCTAGACCTAAGAACATGGTATGTGATTCATAATGATGCAATGCGCTGTGGAATCTGCGCCGGATAAAKCGCAAGTAATTAGCTTTAAAACTGCCAAAAAAATATTCTCCACCCCATGGCAAAATGTGTATAATTGCAGAAAACATGCTTTAAAACTGCAACATTTTCTCTATGCCCCATGGAAAAAATATGTAGAATTGCATGCAATTAACTTTCTCCCTGCCGTCAAGAGCGGGGGAGAGGGGGGGTGCGACTGAAGTGTTTTAGGGCCCCCAAAAAGCTAAGGTCGGCCCTGAATCAGTTACCCAACCAAGGCAGGGCCCCCCAGTTTACCCATGTGGGCCACCTACTCATCTCCTCCCCACATCTGATGATTAGCAGATCGGGCAGCATTGAGATGGGCTCGTGTGATTTGGTGTTGCATAAAATATTTTTATATATACATTTATTTCTCGTGCTCTGCCTCCGCGGTCGCCTCTACGGTTCTTGGCCCCCTACGGTTTGGGCCCCCTACGGACTTGGCCCCTACCGACTTGGGCCCCCTACGGTCTTGGGCCCTCTACAGCGTCTGGGCCCCCCACGGTCTGGGCCCTACGGACTTGGGCCCCTACGGTCTTCGGGCCCCTACGGTCTTGGCCCCCTACGGTCTTGGCTCCCTACCGGTCTGGCCCCTATGGTCTTGGGCCCCCTACGGTCTCCTCGGTCCCCCTACGTCTGGGCCCCCTACGTCTTGGCTCCCTACGGTCTTGGCACCCCTATGACTTTGGGCCTCCTACTGACTGGGTCCCCAGGTCTTGGGTCCCCTACGGACTTGGGCCCCCTACGGACTTGGGCCCCTACGGTCTGGCGGTTCCCCTACGGACTTGGGTCCCCTAACGGTCTTGGCCCCTACGGCTTGGCCCCCTACGGACTTGGGTCCCCTAAGCTTGGGCCCCTACGGTCTTGGGCCCTCCTACGGACTTGGGCCCCCTACGGTCTTGGGCCCCCTACGGTCTTGGGCCCCCTACGGACTTGGCCCTACGGTCTTGGGCCCCCACGGACTTGGGCCCCCTACGTCTTGGCCTCCTACGGACTTGGCCCCTACGGGACCTTGGTGGCCCCCTACGGTCTTGGGCCTCCTACGGACTCTTGGTCCCCTACGGTCTTGGGACCCTCCTACGGATCTTTGGGCCCCCTACGGTCTTGGGCCTCCAGGCTTGGGCCCCCTACGTCTTGGGCCTCCACGGCTTGGGCCCCTACGGTCTTTGGCCCGCTACGTCTTGAACCTCCTACGGGCTTGGGCCCCCTACGTCTTGGCCTCCACAGCCTCGTCTTGGGCCCCTACGTCTTTGGCCCCCTACGGTCTTGTACCCCGGGCTTCAGTCCCTATTAAACCGCTGGGATTATTCGGGCCCTGTCTTGAATAATTTGTCATTTCTCTGAACTAGAATGCCTGATAATGTAATTCATACCCTACAGTACAGCGGATTGCCCGCCTGTAGTTTAACATAGGCTACTGTTTCTGATATATTATACTAATGTACTCCATCACAACGTGAGCTAGATCACYTTATAATGTCATGTATACAGACGGTAGAGCACTTCCTGTTTAGTTTTAACAAAGGCCACCGTATCTGTCATATACCATCAGGGACAATCGTCTGTATATTATCTCAGGTGTAGGCTGGATCGTTTCTGAGGTTATGCTCAATGTTAATTCACATTGAAAGGCACTGTCTCGGAGAGAGTTATGTACAGAATGTATAATGACAAATAATGAGATAACCAGAAGGAAAGCAAAATGTAAAGGTTTAGTATGACACTGTGAACGTCAGAGGCAATCCATCTGAGAGTGTCTAACAACAAGACYACCAGGGAAACTCTTCAGAGAACATTACACTTTGCCAGGCTTCAAATCCTATTGGCTTGTTATTTTGTTGTTGTTGTTGTCTTTTTCAGTTGCAGGTATTAGTGAAAGCCAAGGGACCACAATGACTGTGTTCCAAATGGCACCCTATTCTCTATGTGGTMCTTTACTTTGGACCAGAAACCCATAGGGTTATTGAGGAGACCAAGGCGCAGCGTGATATGAATGCATTCTTCCTTTAATGAAGAAAAACACTAAACAAACTAACGTGAAGCTATATAGAACGAGTGCTGACACAGGCAACTACACGTAGACAAGAACACACAAAACCAAAATGGGAAAATGACAAACCTAAATAGGATCCCCAATCAGAGACAACGATAAACAGCTGTCTCTGATTGGGAACCAATTCAGGCCACCATAGACCTACAATATGCCTAGACTAACAAACACCACTAGACATACAAAAAAAACCTAGACAGGACAAATCAAGCATACCCACCCTCGTCACACCCTGACCTGACCAAAATAATACAGAAAACATAGAATACTAAGGTCAGGGCGTGACAGCCCATAGGGAACTGGGACCCATAGGTCTCTGGTCAAAAGCAGTGCACTATATAGGGTGTATGGTGGCGTTTGGGACACATAAAAAACAATTCCGTTTTACTTCTTGAAATCTGTTATGTCTCAAGAGAATGTATTGTCACACATAAAGTGATGATTCTGTGATGATTCTGTCATTCTCATTATTTGGGAAAATATGGTTATTAACGCTGTATTCGAAGCGATAATGTAATGAGAACTTCCTGGATGGAAGCTTTTCTTASCATGTCAAGTTATGAATTGGCCAATTTTGGATGGACAACACCATTGTATACTCAAAGCCAAACCCAGGTACATACATTGACCAACAGCTATAGGTACTGTATAAATAAACATAAACCTGTGATATGATAATTTTGTCTTGCAGTAGCATATTATAGCCACATTATCACCCCAGACATTGCTTATTAATGTGTTTGAGGGTGTCCTGGTGCAAATTATAATGTATCAGACAAATATTTACATGGTCAAAATCTGAGTGAAGGTGTGTGTTTTCTGCTTCGAATCACCATTGACCCAGTCAGTTAAATAGCCTCCTCAGGACATCTCAGTAAATATGCTGCCTCCCTTATTAATATTGCATCTCAACCTCATAAAAATGAGATACAAAACACTGAAAGGAGGAGAGGGCACTGAAGGAGGAGCAGAGGAGAGAGAGAAGAGAGAGGGGTGGAGAGAGAGAGTTGGTAGGGGATAAGAGACGAGAGAAAGGGACTGGCAGCATGAGCAGGGAGAAGGGGGAGCAGGCAGAGAGCCGGGGATCAGGGAGAGAGAGCAGGAGCAGGAGAGAGGGGGGGGGCGCAAAGAGACAGAGGGAGGGGGATGGAGAGCAGAGAGAGAGAGAGATGGCTGAAATAGATGGAGAGGAGAGAGGGGAAAGAGAAAGGGAAAGAAGATCAGAGAGAGCAGAATGAGAGAGAACAGGGGATGCTTATAAGGGAAGCAATCCGTGCCCAGACGTTGTATTCCACGTGTAGGCAGTCGACCCGCGTGGTCACATGGTCTACGGTGGTCACAGTGGCTAATGGATCATCAATATGCATGGAGCTGACGGATGACAGTGGCAGCAGGTTATGGGAGATATTTAAAGGACTCTGATGTAGAAGCCTTCTCATCGTCACTTCCTGTTGACATGCCAGATTACTCTTGCGGGTTCAAAGGAAGTATACTGTAAATGTTGAATATCAACCTTTTTTTTTTGGTTCATGGATCATCAATATGCATGGAAAAGGACTTCAGCGGTGTCTGTTTGAGGAAGACAGAGAAAAAGGATATGTGCTGTTTTATTTTGCTGCTTCTACACATCATCTTTTAAAAATAAAAAAAATCCTACTGTGTTATTGACTTGTTTATTGTTTACTCCATGTGTAACTCTGTGTTGTTGTCTGTTCACACTGCTTTGCTTTATCTTGGCCAGGTCGCAGTTGTAAATGAGAACTTGTTCTCAACTAGCCTACCTGGTTAAATAAAGGTGAAATATAAAAAATACCACCTGAGTGATATGATCACAGCATTTCCACCAACTTGGTCACTTTAACTTCACCTGACATGACCCACAGCCATATACTGTATACCCACAGCCAAATACTGTATACCCACAGCCATATACTGTATACCCACAGCCATATACTGTATACCCACAGCCATATACTGTATACCCACAGCCATATACT
>NW_019944469.1:46139-46696 GCF_002910315.2 Salvelinus sp. IW2-2015 | reverse complement strand
ATACTGTATACCCACAGCCATATACTGTATACCCACAGCCATATACTGTATACCCACAGCCATATACTGTATACCCACAGCCATATACTGTATACCCACAGCCATGTACTGTATACCCACAGCCATATATACTGTAATCCCACAGCCATATATACTGTATACTGCATATTAACTCTCTCAGTCCTGTGGGGTTGTGATGTGGAAGCCTTATTTCTCATCATCCGGTTTGCATGCAGGCTTGCCTTAGCGGTCAGGGACGTCGTATACTGTATGATTCACATCATAGACTGATTCATATTGATTCCTCAAGGGGCCGATTCAATAGGGCAACCTGAGTAAATGTTCAGTTGAATGTTCAGGTTTTGTTCACCATGTTTCATTCTCATCACCCGTATTCTGTATCTCATCAAGCTTGGTTATAGACGACCTAAATATTAATATATATATATACAAATCGAATCTCTGTTGATAATGTGTCCTCCTTGCAGGTGTATTTTACATAGGTTGTTTAAGCAATATGCACATGACATGTTTGTCATGATGACAACACTATAGCT
>NW_019944469.1:40093-42674 GCF_002910315.2 Salvelinus sp. IW2-2015 | reverse complement strand
TCTTCCATTCTCTACAGATCAACTTTACATGAAGATACTCTGTCTATCTAAGTGTGATTCTCATGGTGTAAAATGACATTACACAGCATTTAACGGAAAGTATCCCTTTTGAAAAGCGAATATTTTGACCTCAATGGGACAACCTGCTGAAATAAAGATTTAATAAAAAACAAACAGAGCCCTTTGACTGGGAATTGCCATGATGACGCATTTAACACCATTCACTGAGTCCTTCACAAGTAGAGCCGGTAACTCTGCCAATCAATCAATCAAATGTATTTATGAAGCCCTTTTTACATCAGCCGATGTCACAAAGTGCTATTACAGAAACACAGCCTAAAACCCCAAACAGCAAGCAATGCAGATGTAGAAACACTCTAGAACTCTAGAACGTGTTACAAATCTCACAGCACGCGTTAAATTTACATTTACATTTAAGTCATTTAGCAGACGCTCTTATCCAGAGCGACTTACAAATTGGTGCATTCACCTTATGGATGTCATAATGATTACAAAGGTTACAAAGTCAGTCTCACCATGTTTAATCAGTCTCACCTTCATGTTTAATCCGTCTCACCTTCATGTTTAATCAGTCTCCACCTTCATTTTAATCAGTCTCACCTTCATGTTTAATCAGTCTCACCTTCATTTTAATCAGTTCTACCTTCATGTTTAATCCGTCTCACCCTTCATGTTTAATCCAGTCTCACCTTCATGTTTAATTAATCAGTCTCACCTCATGTTGAAATCAGTCTCACCTTCATGTTTATCAGTCTCACCTTCATGTTTAATCAGTTTCACCTTCATGTTTAATCAGTCTCACCTCATGTTAATCAGTTTCACCTTCAGTTTAATTCAGTCTCACCTTCATGTTTAATCCGTCTCACCTTCATGTTTAAACAGTTCACCTTCAGTTTAATCCGTCTCCCTTCATGGTTTAATCAGTCTCACTTTTCATGTTAATCAGTCTCACCTTCATGTTTGTCAGTTCACCTTCATGTTAATCAGTCTCACCTTCATGTTTAATCCGTCTCACTTCAT
Organism: Salvelinus sp. IW2-2015; assembly: GCF_002910315.2. NCBI lineage: Eukaryota > Metazoa > Chordata > Actinopteri > Salmoniformes > Salmonidae > Salvelinus > Salvelinus sp. IW2-2015. The sequence goes on along the minus strand of NW_019944469.1, from coordinate 41,633 downwards.
GTTTAATCAGTCTCACCTTCATGTTTAATCAGTCTCACTCATGTTAGTCTCTCAATCGTTCACCTTCATGTTTAATCGTCTCACCTTCAGTTATCAGTCTCACCTTCATGTTTAATCAGTCTCACCTTCATGTTGAATCAGTCTCACCTTCATGTTTAATCAGTCTCACCTTCATGTTTAATCAGTTTCACCTTCATGTTTAATCAGTCTCACCTTCATGTTGAATCAGTTTCACCTTCATGTTTAATCCAGTCTCACCTTCATGTTTAATCCGTACTCACCTTCATGGTTAAACAGTTTCACCTTCATGTTTAATCCGTCTCACCTCATGTTTATTCAGTCTCACTTTCATGTTTAATCAGTCTCACCTTCATGGTTGAATCAGTTTCACCTTCAGTTTAATCAGTCTCACCTTCATGTTTAATCAGTCTCACTTCATGTTAATCAGTCTCACCTTCATGTTAAACCGTCTCACCTTCATTTTAATTCAGTCTCACTTCATGTTTAATCAGTTTCACCTTCATGTTAATCCGTCTCACCTTCATGTTTAAACAGTTTCACCTTCATGTTTAATCAGTCTCAGCTTTCATGTTTAATCAGTCTCACCTTCATGTTTATTCCGTCTCACCTTCATTTTAAACAGTTTCACCTTCATGTTTAATCAGTTTCACCTTCATGTTAATCAGTTTCACCTTCATGTTTAATCATCTCACCTTCATGTTAATCAGTTTCACTATGTTTCAGTCTCACTCATGTTTAATCCGTCTCACTCATGTTTAATCCGTCTCACCTTCATGTTAATCAGTCTCACCTTCATGTTTAATCAGTCTCACCTTCATGTTTAATCCGTCTCACCTTCATGTTTAATCCGTCTCACCTTCATGTTAATCAGTCTCACCTTCATGTTTAATCAGTTTCACCTTCATGTTTAATCAGTCTCACCTTCATGTTTAATCCGTCTCACCTTCATGTTTAATCAGTCTCACCTCATGTTTAATGTCTCACCTTCATGTTTAATCCGTCTCACCTTCATGTTTAAAACGTTTCACCTCATGTTAATAGTCTCACTTCATGTTTAATCCGTCTCACTCGACCTTCATGTTTAATCAGTCTCACCTTCATGTTTAATCAGTCTCACCTTCATGTTTAATCAGTCTCACCTTCATGTTTAATCCGTCTCACCTTCATGTTTAATCCGTCTCACCTTCATGTTTAATCAGTCTCACCTTCATGTTTACATTCATCTCACCTTCATGTTTAATCAGTTCACCTTCATGTTTAATCAGTCTCACCTTCAGTGTTAACAGTTTCACCTTCATGTTTAATCAGTCTCGACCTTCATGTTTAAATACAGTTCTCACTTCATGTTTAATCCGTCTCACCTTCATGTTTAATCCGTCTCACCTTCATGTTTAACAGTTCACCTTCATGTTTAATCAGTCTCACCTTCATGTTTAATCAGTCTCACCTTCATGTTTAATCACGTCTCACCTTCATGTTTAATCACGTCTCACCTTCATGTTTATCAGTTTCAACTTCA
>NW_019944469.1:24079-31579 GCF_002910315.2 Salvelinus sp. IW2-2015 | reverse complement strand
ACAAAATGAAGGATCTGATCGTGGACAACAGGAGACAGCAGAGACAGCACGCCCCCTATCCACTTAGACAGGGGCCYCAGTGGAGAGGGTCAAAAGCTTCAAGCCGAGGACCTGAAATGGTCCGTCCACACAGACAGCGTGGTGGAAAAGGCACAATCTCATAATTCCACTGTCCCACAGCCGAGGCAGGATATTCATAAACTTCATCTCCCGCGGGAATAAAGCAAACACACGTTAATTGCCAATGCTACTATTTGGTTTCCAACAGTTGAGTGGTTGTATAAACTCTATAACCTAAGAAATAATTTATAATTTTTCAAATGTGATCTCTTCCGTACCAGTAGGCTAGCTAGCCCAAGAATGAATGTGAATGTCACACCCTGACCTTAGAGAGTCTTGTTATTCTCTATTTTGGTTAGGTCAGGGTGTGACTAGGGTGGGTACTCTAGTTTTGGTATTTCAATGTTGGCCTGGTATGGTTCCCAATCAGAGGCAGCTGTCTATCGTTGTCTCTGATTGGGGATCATATTTAGGCAGCCTTTTTTCCCACCTGTTGTTTGTGGGATCTTGTTTTTGTGTAGTGCCTGTGAGCACAAATTGCAATTTCATTTCAAGAAAGCGGTGTCTGATGCTGATATTAAACAGTACCATTATAAAACCCTGAAATAAGCACCATGCTATCATATCAGCTATTGTAAAGCTACTGCGTGGACTTTACAGTGGTGCAAAAAAGTATTTAGTCAGCCACCAATTGTGTAAGTTCTCCCACTTGTAATTGTCATCATAGGTACACTTCAACTATGATGTCATATCAGCTATTGTAAAGCTACTGCGTGGACTTTATTTAACACCCAATATATTGTCATTAATGCCAGTTTCCGACAATAACACACAGCCTGTTATATTATATACACACTAACACACAGCCTGTTATACTATATACACACTAACACACAGCCTGTTTTATACTATATACACACTAACACACAGCCTGTTATATTATATACACACTAACACACAGCCTGTTATACTATATACACCCACTAACACACAGCCTATTATATATTATATAGACAATAACCACACAGGCCTGTTATATTATAGACACGCTATAAACAGGCAGGCACCCAGAACTGAAAAGATTATCCTGGTAAATAAGACAGTATAGGTTAGTGTGTGTTTCGACGCATAGTTTCTCAACATTCAACCTTGACAAGCAAAAGCTTACAGTGACAGATGGGTCTACCGTGGAAAACTTGAGCCCCGGGTATGGATTCTCCTTTACCACTCGCCTTATTATGTACTTGATGAAATAAGGCACAGGTTAATCATCTCATGGGAGATATATACATAGAACGGTGTGGTACAGTATGTGCTCGATGATCCATGTCTGCAGTAGTTCCCCTAGTGAGTCTACTGAAATGCCGTGTCCTCTATGGAGACTCGTCTCTCTACAGTACAGACTTGAGATTAAAAAATGTCTTTAATTTATTATATATGCATTGACTAGACGAGAATAAACTTCCCAATACGTCGTAGCCTATCGTGTCCCCGTCGATAACAGATACGTTGTGAAAAAGGAGCAAGATAAAAAAAAAAGGGATTTAAACTTGTTAAACCACAGGGCAGGTTTCCCCAGTAGACTCCCACTAAAGGGTTTTTAAAAACCGACACCACAGGGAATGACCGTAGCTTATATTGTGCAATCCTGGATGCTAAGATCACTAGGATTCCAATCTTAGGAGTCTCCGATAGAAACACAAATACAGTGTAACAAGACCGTGATGCGGGGACTGTACTGTACTAAAGGTAAAGTAATACATATTCCCTTTCCTGAGCTCTAACTTGTAATCATGCGCCATGTTTCGCTCCTGGAACTCAGCCCTCCTTATCCTTTCCAACGATTCCCAGAGTTGGATCCAATATAAGTTGTGCGGAGGGAAGCTGAGTGCGTTAAGAGTGACTAGATGGATCCAATGCCTGATTACTGGGAGCCCTTGCTATTTGCAAATTGCATATATATGATGTAGGGAGCATGAAGATTATGTCGAGCTGGCTGCGCATGTGGCATGCATATGTGACGCCGTACAAGGAGCTTCAGGCGAGTATGCTAGGACAGGTCAGACAGTACTACTAACAGACCAGACAAACTAGAACAGAAACTAGAGCGGCAGACACGACAAGAACAGACCAGTGATCAGACAGGACCGACAGTACAGAAGACAGTATCAGACAGAAGAGCAGAACAGGAGATACAGACATTACAGTGACAGACAGGACTATACAGGACTCAGAGCGAGGACAGACAGACAGACAGACAGACAGATTATTATGTTCATGATTCTGATGATATACAGCCGGTCATTTACAGTAAATCCTATTGGTCTAGCTCTCCCCAGTCAATCCCTTCTTAACAACAGGACTACCTGCCTTAAGGTAGAGTCAAAGATGATTCCCATGGCCAAGATGATGTACTCTGTCGATAGTATTCACTTGAAAAATGTAAAAGGTAGTGCCAAACTACTACCAAAACTAAGACTGCTAAAACTACTTTTATCTATTTATTAAACCCTTCTTTTACCAGATAAATTGACAGACAACACATTGTCTTTTATAGCAACTGTCACTGGAAAAAGTAACTGTGTAACTCATTGAGTAACGGCTCAAACATCTCCAACGGTCAGTCGAACATCGTGAAAGTGGTAATAACTTAGACGTCAGTAAGATGTCTTGTCACTTAATAATGTTTTTGAGTACTGTTAACAAAGACTAGGTTATTGAGTAAATTTAACTTTATTCATTTGTTGTTCTGCTAATCGAAAGGTATTGAGTTTTTTTTTTTTACAAGTTATGATTATTTAATATTTTTTAAAGTCAATCTAACATTTATTAAATAAGTTGTTCTTGATTTATTATATTACATTTTACGTCTTTACTTAAAATGATAAAGTAGTAGTAAGACGCATTGATATTGAGTAAAAAAGTACTTGATTTATCTGTTGTGCTGATGTAGAATTATAACTTTTATGCATGTTATGAATACTTATTAGTGCCAAATGGCTCTGTTTTTAGAGGATTGTGGGTAATTCAACATTTTCAGACATAATGAGAGTTTTACACAATGTTGTATGCATTCATGAAGAAAGACAATTATATTTAGAAAATAGTGTTAAACTGTTTGTTGTGCTATGAGGTGTCATTGATCACAATGAACGAATATCAAAACCGTCGGACAAAATCATTAATAAAATTTAGAAAATCCATTCCCACAAACAATATCATCATGTTTTTAATGAATGGGGCAAACGCAGTGTCCTGTAATGCAAACAGCTCTACTACTAGTTACTGCTAGAGGGATGAGCACTGTGTTCAACAATGACTGGTTACAGCTCTACTACTAGTTACTGCTAGAGGGATGAGCTGAGCACTGCTGTTCAACAATGGACAGCTTCCTACTACTAGTTACTCTGCAGAGGGAATGGCACCTGGTGTTCAGCCATGGAGGTTAAGCTCATACTAGTTACTGCTAGAGGGAATGAGCAGCTGTGTTACATGAACAGGACGTTCAGCTCTAGCTAGTTATGCTAGAGGGAATGCAGCACTGTGTTCAACAGAATGTTAACAGCTCTACTACTAGTTACTGCTAGAGGGATGAGCATGTGTTCAACAATGATGGTTATAGCTCTACACTAGTTACTGTAGAGGGATGAGCACTGTGTTCACAGATGGTTACAGCTCTACTACTAGTTACTGCTAGAGGGATGAGCACTGTGTTCAACAATGATGGTTAAGCTTCCTACTAGTTACTGCTAGAGGGGATGACACTGTGTTCAACAATGACTTAGCTTCCTACTAGTTAGCTACTTAGAAGGCGATGACCTGTGTGTCTTAACAACAACTTGTTGATACTTAGTGTTAGTAGGCATTTGTAGCTCTAACTGACTGTAAGTCTACTATGCTCTAGTTAGGAGGATGAAGCACATTGTGTTAACAATGACAGGTAACAGCTACTACTTACTCTAGTTCACTGCTAGAGGGATGACACTGGTGTTCAACAATGACTGGTTACAGTGCTCTGCCTACTAGTTAACTGCTAGAGAGAGATGAGAGGTGTCAACATTCGTGTTTTATTCGAACTAAATGGATCTGGTATATTTTGTCAGGTGTTTAAGCTTACTATGTTACTGCTAGAGGGGAATGGAGTCATGATGCGTTCACAATAGATGGTTACAGCTTCGCTAACAACTAGTGTATAGGCTAAGAGGGCTATGAGAGCATGTGTTCGAAAATATTCATAACAGGTTATTCCTATATGTATCGTGAGAGGTTAGCAGTTTTCAATTGGTATACAGTTCACTACGTTACTGCTAGAGGATGAGCACTGTGTTCACAATGACTGGTCTTACACTGACTATATTACTGACTAGAGGGATGAGCACTGTGTTCATCACAATGACTGGTTTACAGTTCTAACTATCTAGTTTATTGCTAGAGCAGGAATGAGCAGTCTGTTCATAAACAAGACCTGTTACAGCTCTCCTCTAAGTTTACTGTAAGACAGGGAATGAGTCTCGTGTGTTTCAACAATGACTGGTTACAGTCTACTACTGTAGTTGTACTGCTTAGACGTTCATGAGCATGTGTTCACCTGACTGGTTAAGCTCTACTACTAGTTAGCTGCGGATAGATCTTGAATGAGTACAAGGCAAGTGACATGGACATCCTCTTATACTGATATGCTCATGTGCTGGGTGGATGACATTTGCTTCTGCACATATCAGGTGGTAACGCGTATTCCATCACTAGTATTGTGCGGCTAGAGGAATGGACTGTAACACATGATGGTCAGTTCTACGTTGCTAAGGATGCACTGGACAATGACTGGTTACAGCTCTAACTCTTAAAGTTTAGTGCAGATGGGATGAGCAACTGTGTTCAATCAATGACTGGTTACAGCTTTACCGTCATTTACTGTTCTGTCGCTCAATAAGGCTGTAAGGAGGGGTTAAAATGACAATAGCAGTCAATGAGCACTCTTTGGTTTTCTGTTTAAACCCTGTAATCATGCGGAATTAACCTTGAACACACCAGAATTTATGCATAAATATAGATGTTTCCATCCATAATACGGTTGAATTCTGAGAGTAACTATGATATCTTGTTGACTTTGGAATTGGCTATAATTATTGGTTTGAAGTGATTTTGAGGATTTGTGCATGCTTTTTGAACCCATCCATTTTAAATAGACCTACCACTCCATTGTTTAGCTAGTCGTGATCGCTAATGCTGGCTAACCTACACCTTTTGGATACCGCCCCTTTGGCATATCCCCTGCTCTGGTGTACGTCCTTTGGTGTACACCTGGCGTTCGTTTTTTTTACCGCATAAATATGGACAAAATATGAGCAGAAGCTGCATATATTTAAGGGAAAATTAGATTTTGTCTTTGGACACGAATAGGGGCAAATAACTGCTAACAGTTTTTAATTTTTACATTTTCAGATAACACTTATTTAGCAATTCCACGTGATGGTGTTGATAAGAATATGCGATGTATTTTGCTACGGATTGTGTCTTTTTTCCAATAGTTTCTTCTGGGGTCAAATTACGGCCCTAGTCTGGGTAATCCATGTATGTACAATAGGTTGGTAGTATAGGGATACAAAGATAACAATTGGGGTGATGTCACTGTTATTAATTGAAGTATTGAACACTGAAATATTTGAGCTGGGTTAGATCAAATGGTTCTAGGCAACAGGGTTTTACAGTGATACACTACTACCTACTCTACTGACTACTATGAACTACCTGACTACTATACTACTATACTACTTACAAGCTTCCTACTTACCATACAATATATACCATACTACTACTATGACTACTATACTACTACAATAGCAATTATACGCAGCCAGTATACAGACTACAACTAAACTACTACCGACTACCCTACGACCACCCACGACCATCCTACCACACCTACTACTACTATAGCTACTACTACTACTACTATACGTACTAGTACTATACTACTCTACTACTATACTCTCACTACTACTACTACTACTACTACCACAATCGACCACTGTACTACTACTCTACACCCACACACCATATCTACTACTACTATACTATACTACTACTTCTACTACTACATACCACCATCACCACTAGTACCACTACTGATACCCTATACTCTCACTATACTACTACTATACGACCTCTACTCACTCTACTTCTATGCTACTATGGTTCTACTATACTATACCTACTGTTTACTATATACTACTATATGACATACTACGATGCTACTAATACTACTACTAAACTACTATACTACTATTACATACTACTATACTATTACGTACTATGTACTACTACTCTGATACTATTACCACCATCACATAGTACTCTACTACTACCTAACTATACTACTACTACTACTACTACTACTACTACTACTATATACTAACTACTATACTACTACTACTACTTACTACTACTACTAACTACTACTACTACTACCCCGACAAGACATAGGGTTTTTCAACTGGGATAACACACGCAATTCTTACTTTTTGGGTTTTGTTTTGTTTTGTCTTTTTCGAATTGTATTTATGTATGTATGTACAGTTCCCTTTAGGAAGTAATTCCAGACACCTTGACTTTTTTCCACATGGTATCAGGCTTAATTTTAAAAGCGTTTACATGTTTTTTTTCCGCTCTGCAATCTACACCAATAGCGTATATGACAAAGCACGAAAGCAGGTTAGTTTTGCTAATGTTAGAAATTTAAAATGAAATATACACATTTACATAAGTATCTCTGACCGTTTTACTCCGTACTTTTGTGAGCACCTTTTGGTAGCCAATTACAGCCTCGAGACTTCTTTGGTATGACGTTTCAAGCTTGGCCCCACACTGTATTTGAGAGGTTTCTCCCATTCTTCTTCTGTAGATTCCTCTGCACAAGCCTCTGTGCAGGTTGGATGGTGGTGCATCGGCTGCACAGCTATTTCTGGTCTTTCCAGAGATGTTTGATCGGGTTCAATGTTCCAGGACTCTGGCTTTGGAAACTCAGGACTTTCGACAGACTTCACTCTGTACAGGCTTGACTACTAGTTACTAGTCGTCGTCTGTTACTTTGCCTTCCGTTCTCCTTGTCTCAATCCTGACGAGTCTTAGTCTCTGGCCGCTGGAAAAACATCCCACAGGACGGCGGAAACTGCTGCTGCACCACATGACTTCGAACTTTAGGGATGGGTGCCAAGTTTTCCACCTCCAGACTTGACGGCATGGCATTGCGAATTCTTGTTTCTGCAATGTCTGAGAGTCTTTAGGTGCCTTTTGGCAAACTCCAGTGTGCCTGTCAATGTGCCTTTTAACTGAGGAGTGGTTCCGTCTGCCATCTACAGATAAGACGATTGGTGGAGCTGCTGGCAAGAGTGGTTGTCTTCTGAGAAGGTTCTCACATCTCACAGAGGAGATCTACGTCTT
>NW_019944469.1:17517-21789 GCF_002910315.2 Salvelinus sp. IW2-2015 | reverse complement strand
AGTTACTGCTAGAGGGATGAGCACTGTGTTCAACAATGACTGGTTACAGCTTTACCTCCATTTACTGTTACTGTGCTCAATAAGGCCTGCTAAGGAGGGTTAAAATGACAATAGCACTCAATGAGCACTCTTTGTTTCTGTTTAAACCCTGTATCCATGCGGAATTAACCCTGTAAACACACAGAATTAGTGCATCAAATATAGATGTTCATCCATAATAGGTTGAATTCTGAAGAGTAACTATGATATCTTGTTGACTTGGGTTGCTATATTATTTGGTTTGAAGTGATTTTGAGGATTTGTGCATGCTTTTTGAACCATCCTTTTAATAGACCCTACCACTCCCATTGTTTCACTAGCAGTGATGCTAATGCTGGCTACACCTACACCTTTGGCATACCGCCCCTTTGGCATACCGCCCCTTTGGTGTACCGTCCCTTTGGTGTACCACCTGGCAGTCGTTTTTTTTTACCACATAAATATGACAAAATATGACAGAAAAGCTGCATATTATTTAAGGGAAAAATTAATATTTGTCTTTGACACAATATGCAAAATAACTGTCATAACAGTTTTTAATTTTTAATTTCAGATAACATTATTTACATATCCAATGATGTGTTGATAAGAATATAGATGGTATTTTGCTACGATTGTGTCTTTTTCCAATAGTTTCTTCTTGGGGTCAAATTAACCCTAGTTGGTAATCCATGTATGTACAATATGTTGGTAGTATAAGGGATAAAAAAGATAACAATATGGGTGGTGATGTCACTTTATTAATTGAAGTATTGAACACTGAAATACTTTGAGCTGGGTTAATCAAATGGTTCTAGGCAACAGGTTTTACAGTGATACAACTACTACTACTACTACTACTACTACTACTACTACTACTACTACTACTACTACTACTACAAGTACTACTACTACAACTACAATTACTACTACCAATACTACTACTACTACTACTACTACTCACAATACAATTACACGAGCACTACTAAACTACAACTCACAACTACTACTCACCACTACCAGCTACAACCACCACCAACACCACCACACTACTAAACTACTATCTAATACTACCATAACTATCTACTATAACTGTTGACTAGTATGTACTGTACATTGAGCTATCTCGACGAGTATTGACTACCTAGTTAGCTACTATAAGACTACGCCTTAAGTAGATACGTAACTCAATGACTCATAGTAAGTATGTACTTACGAGCTTGTACCAGGACCAACCTAAACGACCACTACTATTAGGACTTACTAGCTTACGTACGACTTACTTATGTAGTAGTACTAGTATACTAGTCTAGCTACTTACCCGACCAGTATATGTCAAATCCAGAAGACCATGTAGAGTAGTTAATCTACTACTAGACTAGTTGTATCACTAGTAACACAACCTGACTACTGCCATAAACTCACTATTTGCTTAAACTACTCCACTTATCAAAGTGATTCTCAATACTGATGCTATCTACTACACTTACTCTACTTCGCATAATTTAAATTAAAGTGGACACTTCAGACACAACATCACTACCCATACTTTGTTTATACCACACTATCTTACTTATATTCACTCCTCTTATATCTACCACTCTACTACAAACATATATCGAATACTACACACTACACTGGATTAACTAACTTACTAACGAGGTTCCTTACCTTTACACTACCATAAGAAGAACTACACTATATTTGAATATAACACGTCACTAAGTCGTACGTAAAAAAAATAACTACCAATCTATATTAACTATCTCTTACAAACTCAGACTATCATAGCTGACCTATATACTATCACATACCACTAGTATCGTTAATCTAAAACATATAAACTCAACTTAACAAACTACATACTCATCTAGCTACTTACTTATGAACTCAGATTTATACTTAGCTCCAATCACTTGTGGTCATAAAGACTAACTACTAAACATACTGTATTTACTAACTTTTTTCCTATCACTAATAACATAACCGCAGCTTATCCTTGTAATATATTCTTGTCATATTACTTAATTACTATCGACTAAAACTAAACAAAACAAAACCAACGACTGCCCAGGTGGCTATACACCAAGGACGGTAACATCACGGGACAGGAAAACTGGTATTGGTTTTCAACTGGGATAAAACACGCAATTCTTATTTTTGGTTCTTGTTTTGTTTTGTTTTTTTCAATTGTATTTATGTATGTATGTACAGTMCCTTTAGGAAGTATTCAGACACCTTGACTTTTTCCACATGGTTATAGGCTTATTTTAAAACGTATTACATGTTTTTTTCCCCTCATCAATCTACACACAATACCCCATAATGACAAAGCAGAAACAGGTTATTTTTGCTAATGTATAAAATATTAAAATGAAAATATCACATTTACATAAGTATTCTGACCTTTTACTCCGTACTTTGTTGGAGCACCTTTGGTAGCAATTACAGCCTCGAGACTTCTTTGGTATGACGCTACAAGCTTGGCACACCTGTATTTGGAGAGGTTCTCCCATTCTTCTCTGTAGATCCTCTCAAGCTCTGTCAGGTTGGATGGGGTGCATCGCTGCACAGCTATTTTCTGGTCTTTCCAGAGATGTTTGATCGGGTTCATGTCCAGGCTCTGGCTTGGAAACTCAAGGACATTCACAGACTTCACTCTGTACAGCTCTACTACTAGTTACTAGTCCCTCTGTACTTTGCTCCGTTCATCTTTCCCTCAATCCTGACGAGTCTCTCAGTCTCTGCCGCTGAAAAACATCCCCACAAAATGCTGCTGCCACCACCATGCTTCAACTTTAGGGATGGTGCCAAGTTTCCTCCAGACTTGACGCATGGCATTGAGAATCTTGTTTCTCATGGTCTGAGAGTCTTTAGGTGCCTTTTGGCAAACTCCAAGTGTGCTGTCATGTGCCTTTTACTGAGGAGTGGCTTCCGTCTGCCACTCTACAATAAAGACCTGATTGGTGGAGTGCTGCAGAGATGGTTGTCCTTCTGGAAGGTTCTCCCATCTCCACAGAGGAACTCTGGAGCTCTGTCAGAGTGACCATTGTGTTCTTGGTCACCTACCTGACCAAGGCCCTTCTCCCCCTATTGCTCAGTTTGGCCGGGCGGCCAGCTCTAGGAAGAGTCTTGGTGGTTCCAAAATTCTTCCATTTAAGAATGATGGAAGCCACTGTGTTCTTGGGGACATTCAAAGCTGCAGACATTTTTTTGGTACAGTTCCCAAGATCTGTGCCTCGACACAACCCTGTCTCGGAGCTCTACGGACAATTCCTTCAACCTCGTGGCTTGGTTTTTACTCTGACATGCAACGTCAACTGTGAGACCTTCTATAGACAGGTGTGTGCCTTTCCAAATCGTATCCAAACAATTTCAATTACCACAGGTGGACTCCAATAAAGCTGTAGAAACATCTCAAGGATGATCAATGTAAAKAAGACGAACCTGGGCTCAATGTCCATGTCTCCTAGCAAAAGGTCTGAATATTTATTTAAATAAGGTATTTCTGGGGGGGGGMTTTGTAATACATTTGCGAAAATGTCTAAAAACCTTGTTTTCATTTGTCATTATGGGGTATTGTGTGTAGATTGATGAGGATTTTTTTGTTATTTAATTCATTTTAGAAGAAGGCTGTCTCCTAACAAAATGTGTCACTGTACCGTATATGATTATTTAGTTTTTCCTAAAGAAAATACAGTGTCTTTCGGAGCCCATGTGGGCATCCTTGAAGATGAATGACAGTATAATTATTACATCAATCAACATTACCTTTTGTCTTGTAAATGTGAGAACCTCCTCCTTATCTTCCTCCTCTTCTTCTTTCTCTTTCTCCTCTTCTTCCTCCTCCGCCTCCTCCTCGTCGTTCTCCTCCTCCTCTCCCATTTCTAATATGAAAGTTATTTGTTGTTAGTGTGACTACGGTGTAGGGCAGCAGCTTAACACTCCATCCAATAGGTTGCGTGATCATCCAAAGAGAAAAAAAAGATCAATTTCTCCCGATTGTTTTTTTCTGGTTTTCTCTCTCGTTGGAATTGGTATAGTCATTATTTTTTGCGTGTGTTTGTGTGCCAGAACCCTTGTGCGCGTGTTGTGTTGTGTGTGTGTGGTGGTGTGTGTGGTGTGTGTGTGTGTGTGTGTGTGTGTGTGTGTGTGTGGTGTGTGTGTGTGTGTGTGTGTGTGTGTGTGTGTGGTGTGTGATGTGTGTGTGTGTGTGTGATGTGTGTGGTGCTGTGTGCGTGGTGAAAGTTTGCA
>NW_019944469.1:7500-17021 GCF_002910315.2 Salvelinus sp. IW2-2015 | reverse complement strand
AGTTTGCGTTTCCTTGGCCTTAGCTCTGGATTAATGAGGCAGTCTGTTGCCGACCAATGTCAGGGATCAATCCGTCACCACAAACAGACAAGCCACTTTCTATCTGCCTGCTGCGTCCTCAATGGCATCCTATTCTCTACATAGTGCTCTTCTATTGACTAGGGTCCATACGACTCTGGTCAAAAGCAGTGCACTATATAGGGAATAGGGGGTCATTTTAAGCCACCATGTAACCTCTTGTCTCTCTGTAACCTTTTGGAAAGACTCTCAATGGCCAGCTAACTAGAGAGAGGTCCTTCAATGTCCTCCCCGGTTGAGGCACTTGAGCTACATACAGTACCATTTAGTCATTGGTGACATCACATGCACTGCGAGAGTCTGATTTATTCTCCAGTGGTTCAGGTTTAGTGCTGTTGACTACAATTCATTTAAACATGAGTGTCGAGAAGACAGTATAACGTTGAGATCTCCCTTTAGCTCAATCGACAATACCCCAGGCTAGATTTAAAGCCATTGCGTGAGAAACCCCCATTGTGTTGAGTTTTATGTGGTTATTTTTCAGACGCTGGCTTTGTTGCCGTCCTATAGGGGGTGAGCAGAAACATCTGTTTCTCTCTGCCTACTCTCTAGTCTTTACACACTCTGCTAAAGTAGAGCAGCATCGCAGGAAGTCAGTAAGAGGCAGATGCTCAAGTAGAGCAGCATCGCAGGAAGTCATTAAAACTTCTTATGGCTGCAATCCCGTTAATGGGATCGATATGACAACAGCCAGTGAAAGTGCAGGGCCCCAAATTCAAACAACAGAAATCTCATAATTAAAATTCCTCAAACATACAAGTATCTTATACCATTTTAAAGGTAATCTGATTGTTAATTCCACCACAGTGTCCGATTTCAAAAAGGCTTTACAGCGAAAGCACTACAAACGATTATGTTAGGTCCCCGCCAAATCACAGAAAAACACAGCCATTTTTCCAGCCAAAGACAGGAGTCACAAAATGCAGAAATAGAGATCAAATTAATCACTAACCTTTGATGATCTTCATCAGATGACATTCATAGGACTTCATGTTACACAGTACATGTATGTTTTGTTCGGTAAAGTTCATATTTATATCAAAAAATCTCAGTATACATTGGCGCGTTATATTCAGTAGTTCCAAAAACATCCGGTGATTTTGCAGAGAGCCACATCAATTTACAGAAATACTCATAATAAATGTTGATCAACYATCAAATGTTATACATGGAATTTTAGATCCACTTCTCCTTAATGCAACCGCTGTGTCAGATTTCAAAAAAGCTTTACGGAAAAAGCAAACCATGCAATAATCTGAGGTTGGCACTCAGAGCCCAATCAAGACAAAAATATATCCGCCATATTGTGCAGTCAACAGAAGTCAGAAATAACATTATAAATATTCACTTACCTTTGATGATCTTCATTAGAATGCACTCCCAGGATTCCCAGTTCCACAATAAATGTTTGATTTGTTCGGTAATGTCCATCATTTATGTCCAAAGTCACGAATCACGTTCACTAAAAGCAGACGAAATGTCAAAAGGTTCCGTAACAGTCAGTAGAAATATGTCAAACGATGTATTGAATCAGTCTTTAGGATGTTTTTAACATAAAATCTTCAATAATGTTCCAACRGGAGAATTCTTTTGTCTTCAGAAATGCGATAGAACAGAGCTCGCTCTCACATGAACGCGCTTGGTCAGCGCATGTTCAGGTCATGGTAGACCTTACTCAATACCCTCTCATTCGGCCCCACTTCACAGTAGAAGCATCAGACAAGGTTCTAACGACTGTTGACATCTAGTGGAAGCCTTAGGAAGTGCAAAATGACACATACACCACTGTGTATTCGATAGGGGCTGAGTTGAAAATTGACCAACCGCAGATTTCCCACTTCATGGTTGGATTTTTTCTCAGGTTTTTGCCTGCCATATGAGTTATGTTATACTCACAGACATCATTCAAACAGTTTTAGAAACTTCAGAGTGTTTTCTATCCGAATATACTAATAATATGCATATATTAGCAACTGGGACTGAGGAGCAGGCAGTTTACTCTGGGCACCTCTGGGCACCTTTTCATCCAAGCTACTCAATGCTGCCCCGCAGCCATAAGAAGTTGAGGCAGATGCTCAAGTAGAGCAGCGTCACAGGAAGTCAGTAAGAGGCAGATGTTCTTTTCAGTATTATATTTCAGATACATCCATAAAACATATGTTCAGTAATTGAAAGTGCATTGAACAACAAAGTGATTAAGAGTTAGAGCTGTCTTGCCAGAAGACTTAACACGTGTGTTTGTGTGCGCTTCCTATCTAGTCAGAGTAAAAAGGTGAGTGAAAATGTGAGGTTTACAAAATTACTCACAGCATTGTAATTAGCCAAGTGACTACAAACACCTCATACTTGATAAAAAAAAACAGGTCTCTCTAATATATATCCCCTACAAGATACTATAACAGCATGATGTGGAGTTGGTCTTCAGTTCCCGAAAGGTTGGAAAGTAGGTTACATTAAACACCTGTAAATATGGGGCATCTCTGAATGCATGGCTGAAACCCCCAGATGACTTCCCACAGGTGACGTTGTGTTAATCCCGGTTGAGCCCACCACAACAATCTGATTGAATAACTACAAAGTCGCTACAGCAAAGAGAAGGTGGAAGCCTCTAACATATGGGGTGAGAACTAAACTGACTCCCAAAGTAGATTCCCTGCTCTCTCCTTTCCCATAAGTAATTTATGGCCTTATGTATCCAAGAACGTGACATATATTTAAGCAATAAGGCCTGAGGGGTGTGTGGTATGTGGCCATTACACCACGGCTAAGGGCTGTTCTTAGGCACAACGCAATGCAGGGTCAATCGATCCGTCAATCAAATGTATATATAAAGCCCTTTTTACATCAGCTGATGTCACAAAGTGCTATTACAGAAACCCAGCCTAAAACCCCAAACGGCAAACAATGCAGATGTAGAAGCACGGTGGCTAGGAAAAACTCCCTGGAATGCCTGGACACAGGTCTTAGTCGTGATATATTGGCCATATACCACAAACCCCAGAGGTGCCTTATAGCTATTATACACTGGTTACCAACGTAATTAAAGCAGTATAAATACATGTTTTGGCATACCCGTAGTATACGACCATGGTCTGATATACCATTGGCTGTCAGACAATCAGCATTCAGGGCTCAAACCAACCAGTTTGTAATTTAAAACATATGATCATATACAGTGGCTTGGGAAAGTATTCACCCCCTTGGCATTTTTCCTATTTTGTTGCCTTACAACCTGTAATTAAAATCGATTTTTTTGGGGGGGGGTTTGTATCATTTGATATACACAACATGCCTACCACTTTGAAGAAAATATGTTTTAATGTGAGAGAAAACAAGAAATTAGACCAAAAAAAATGAAAACTTGAGCGTGCATAACTATTTAACCCCCCAAAGTCAATACTTTGTAGAGCCACCTTTTGAAGTAATTACAGCTGCAAGTCTCTTGGGGTATGTCTCTATAAGTTTGGCACATTTAGCCAGTGGGATTTTTGCCCATTCGTCAAGGAAAAACTGCTCCAGCTCCTTCAAGTTGGATGGGTTCTGCTGGTGTACATCAATATTTAAGTCCTACCACAGATTCTATAATTGATTGAGGTCTGGGCTTTGACTAGGCCATTCCAAGACATTTAAATGTTTCCCCTTAAACCACTCTAGTGTTGCTTTAGCAGTATTTTTAGGGTCATTGTCCCGCTGGAAGGTGAACCTCCGTCCCAGTCTCACATCTCTGGAAGACTGAAACAGGTTTCCCTCAAGAATTCCCCTGTATTTAGCACCATCCATCATTCCTTCAATTCTAACCAATTTCCCAGTCCCTGCCAATGAAAAACATCCCAACAGCATGATGCTGCCACCACCATGCTTCAATGTGGGGATGGTGTTCTCGAGGTAATGGTAGGTGTTGGGTTTGTGCCAGATATAGCATTTTTCTTGATGGCCAAAAAGCTGAATATTGGTCTCAACTGACCAGAGTACCACCTTCTATATGTTTGAGGAGTCTCCCACATGCCTTTCGAAAAACACCAAACGTGTTTGCTTATTTCTTTCTTTAAGTAATGGCTTTTTTTCTGGCCACTCTTCCATAAAGCCGAGCTCTGTGGAGTGTACGGCTTAAAGTGGTCCTATGGACAGATACTCCTATCTCTGTTGTGGAGCTTTGCAGCTCCTTCAGGGTTATCTTTGGTCTCTTTGTTGCCTCTCTGATTAATGCCCTCTTTGCCTGGTCTGTGAGTTTTTGGTGGGCGGCCCTCTCTTGGCAGGTTTGTTGTGGTGCCATATTCTTTCAATTTTTTTATAACGGATTTAACGGTCTTCCGTGGGATGTAAAAAGGTTCTGATATTTTTTTATAACCCAACCCTGATCTGTACTTCTCCTCAACTTTCCTCAACTTTGTCCCTGACCTGTTTGGCGAGCTCCTTGGTCTTCATGTCTAGTTTGAGAAACAGACGCCTCACAAGTCCTCAACTGGCAGCAAAACTGGAGCCATTGAATTCATTGAACAAAAAAATAACAAATGTTCTGAGTACAGAGTCTTGTAAAAGTATTCATCCCTTTTAACGTTTTTCCTATTTTGTTGCATTACAATTTAAATAATTAATTTAACTGCAATTTAAATTGATATTTATTTGGATTTCATGTAATGGACGTACACAAAATAGTCAAAATTGTTGAAGTGAAATGAAAAAAAAAAGATGTTTAAAAAAAAAAATCATTTCACTTCAACAATTTTGACTATTTTGTGGACKAAAAAAATTGCTTTTCTTTCAAAAACAAGGACATTTCTAAATGACCCTAAGGGTAGTATATATAAAATGATTTGATGAAAAAGTATTTTTGGCCTTTGCCCATTAGCCCATGCAAACACATTGAATAACAGATTCACTAAATGGAAGAACAGATAGACCCTGTTACAGACTTTGGTTTTTCCATTTATGTCTTGAGGTTGGACTTTAGCACATATAGCCTGTTAGCACGTAGCACCGATTGCTGTCACCTCGTTAGTCAGGATGTGTTATATCCGTGCTGGTTGCCATCTTGTTAGTGAGAGGGTGTTTCACCTGTGTTGGCCCAGGTGCTATTTAAGAGTGGCTGGCCCTGGGCTCCAGTAGTCTTGAGAGATGTGGAGGGTTAGTTGGAGCTCCCTACCTCCCTATATGAGTTCTAGAAAAAAAATATTCCTTCGTCTGATTTTGTTTTGTTTTTCATTTTGTTTGCTTTCTGTCTGTACGTTTGGTGTGGGTTTTTCATTTTGTTTGCTTCCTGTCTGTACGTTTGGTGTGGGTTTTTCATTTTGTTTGCTTCCTGTCTGTACGTTTGGTGTGTGTTTTTCATTTTGTTTGCTTCCTGTCTGTACGTTTGGTGTGTGTTTTTCATTTTGTTTGCTTCCTGTCTGTACGTTTGGTTGTGTGTTTTTCATTTTGTTTGCTTCCTGTCTGTACGTTTGGTGTGGGTTTTTCATTTTGTTTGCTTCCTGTCTGTGGGTTCTTAATTTTGTTTGCTTCCTGTTGTGGGAGCTCATGGTGGGTGTATTTTAGGTCCCAGTTGTTGTTACTCGTCAACTTTCAGTGAACACCCCCCCCATGAGTGTCTTTCAGAACCCCTCCATAAAAACACACCTGTTTCGTTTTGGTTGTCAGTGACTCTTTGTTAGTTCCCTCTTCTACTTGAGCAACATTATTTGGTTTTCTTGCAGGGAAACGTAACAGCCCCCCCCCCCCCTCAAAAAAATCAAAAATATGTTTGTTCTGAAGTGTTTGGAAACACATAAATATATATATATTTTTAACAGTGTTTAACCCATTGTTTTTGGCACTAAACAGTCTATATTTACATACATTTTTTTCCCAACTGGTACCATGGGACCTTAAACGAGTCTTGCAAGGCCTGTGATCGTCCTAGAGCAAAACATGTACGTATTCGTGAGAGTCATCTTTCCATAGATGGGTTATAATATTTTTTTAGGCCAAACCGCTCGGACGCTACAGACGATTTTGTGAGAAGACCGATTTTTTTGGGGGGGGGTGTCTCATGGCTCATGTCATCTGCGACATCAGCGGACGCGGTGCAATTCAAATGTAACTGCCATTCCAATTCAAAAACCAATTGCCATTCCAGCATGACAATACAAAATGACTGTGATTGAACCAGCTTGCAAGTAGCCTTAAGCCTTTCGATCTATTAAGGTAAGCAAAGTTGATTATTCAACCCTCCTGCTGTGTTCCGGTCCAATTGGAATTGGACCGATTTACAAGTGATCTCCCTGAAAAATGTAGTTCATTTAATCTGAGTGTCATAAGGTTCCATGACTTTGTCCACACGGGGCATCTGAACACACAAAATACATTTTGATGATTTTCATTACATTTTGGGTGTTTTATTTAACTTTTGTATACCTGTGGTGTTCCCGGTCAAAAATGACCAGTCATTAGAAATGAATAGGTGAGACTAGTGTATAACTAGACTAGCGTATATTAGTGTATAACATGTTGTTCAGGCACATGCCCATTCATCAGATGGACACACTTCCTCTCCCAGACCCCCACATGCATGTGTGTTTGAGCACACACACACCTCACTCCCCTTCTTGGCTTCCATGGCAACCCCCACAGGAACCTTTCCCATTAGAATCTTTCCCCCACGGGAACCACACCTGTTGGAATTCTCACAAACAATCTCAACATTGTTTCAATAATATATAGAACTTTTCTCGCAGCTCTGGTATATAAAGCTTTTTTGATGCCTTGCTCACAATTCATTCTGTGGCAGCACAATGACCAAACGATGGCCAATCTACCATAAAGCCCTGATTGGTGGAGCGCTGCAGAGATACGTAGCTGTCCTTCTGGAAGGTTCTCCTGTTTTCACAGAGGAACTCTGGAGCCCTGTCAGTGTGACCATCGGGTTCTTGGTCACCTCCCTGACCAAGGCCCTTCTCCCCGATTGCTCAGTTTGACCGGGCAGCAAGCTCTAGGAAGAGTCTTGGTGGTTCCAAACTTCATACATTTAAGAATGATGGAGGCTGTGTTCTTGGGGACCTTCAATGCTGCATAATTGTTTTTGTCACCCTTCCCAAGATCTGTGTCTCAACACAATCCTGTCTTGGAGCTCTACGGATAATTCCTTCAACCTCATGGCTTGGTTTTTGCTCTGACATGCACTGTCAGCTGTGGAACCTTATATAGACAGGTGTGTGACTTTCCATATCATGTCCAATTTACCACAGGTGGATTCCAATCAAGTTGTAGAAATATCAAGATTGATCAATTGAAATAGGATAGACCTGAGATCAATTGTTTCATAGCAAAGGGTCTGAATACTTATGTAAATAAGATGTTTAATATAATTTCTAAAAACCTGTTTTTGCTTTATGGGGTATTGTGTGTAGATTGAGGAAAATATTTTATTTAATCTGTTTTAGAATAAGGCTGCAACGTAACAAAATGTGGAAAAAGTCAAGGGGACAGAATATTTTCCGAATGCACTCTGACATGTACTTATATGGATACATATTTCCACCATATAAAACTTAAGTAATATTACTTTTCAGTATGCGCTCTCTCTGTCTTTCCTCTTGTCTGTCTGGCTAATCTGGAATGAGGGGTAATACTAAATTATACATTTTCCGGGCGGTGAGTTAGAAGCAGGTGTAGGTGAAACGTTTTAATAAAACAAAACCAAGGACACGACACTAACATAAGGCAGTACGCCGACACACAAGAACAATACCAACTGGTGAGTGAACATGGGAGAGTGACATATAACAGGGAGGAAATGATGAAGGTAATGGAGTTCAGGTGTGAATCATAAAGATTAACAGGTGCGCGTAATGATAACAGGTGCGCGTAATGATTAACAGGTGCGCGTAATCTCCCGGAGGGGAGAAGCAGGAGCAGACAGGTTGAATTTGTTTTCATATTTGGGGTTAGGAAAGGCTCAAGTCGAATTACAAACAAATGTGACAGGAAGTCACTGAAGTCTAAACACAAATGCAAATATTCTGTCCTGACAAATTAAAAACAACGGAAGTAGTGGTACAGTGAAATTCCTAAACAAGTGTTAATCGTGAATGTGTCTCTCTCCAGTACAGGGTTCATTAGCTGTGTTGGATACTAAATATAACAAACAGCATTCCTTTGTACATGAACCAACGCTTGTTAAAGGAAGAGAACACTCCTTTTATCTCCTACTGGCTAAATACGGTTTCTCTCTCCTCTCTCTCTCTCGCTCTCTCTCTCTGTCTCTCTCTCTCTCTCTCTCTCTGTCTCTGTCTCTCTCTCTCTCTCTTCTCTCTCTCTCTCTGTCTTTCCTCTCCTTTTACAGTGCCTTGCAAAAGTATTCAACCCCCTTGGCGTTTTTAGTATTTTGTTGCATTACAACCTGTAATTTAAATGGATTTTTATTTAGATTTAGCTTTTTGGCCATCAAGGAAAATGCTATGTCTGGCACAAACCCAACACCTCTCATCACTCCTAGAACACATCCTCACATTGAAGCATGGTGGTGGCAGTGTCATGCTGTGGGGATGTTTTTCATCGGCAGGGACTGGGAAACTGGTCAGAATTGAAGGAATGATGTATGGCACTAAATACAGGGATATTCTTGAGGGAGGTTCGGCAGGACAATGACCTAAGCATACTGCTAAAGCAACACTCGAGTGGTTTAAGGGGTAACAATTAAATGTTGGCCTAGTCAAATCCCAGACCTCAATCCAATTGAGAATCTGTGGTATGACTTAAAGACTGCTGTACACCAGCAGAACCCATTCAACTTGACGGAGCTGGAGCAGTTTTGCCTTGAAGAATGTGCAAAAATCCCAGTGGCTAGATGTGCCAAGCTTACAGAGACATACCCTAAGAGACTTGCAGCTGTAATTGGTGCAAAAGGTGACTACAAAGTATTGACTTTGGGAATAGTTAAGTACGCTCAAGTTTTCAGTTTTCTTGTAAATGAAATGATACAAACCCTCAAACATTACATTTTAATTCCAGGTTGTAAGGAACATTTTTGGGGAAAAATGCCAAGAGGGGTGAATACTTTATCAATCCACTGTAGCTCCTACTGGCTAAGTACAGTCTCTCTGTCTCTCTGTCTCTCTGTCTCTCTGTCTCTCTGTCTCTCTGTCTCTCTGTTTCTCTCTCTCTCCTCTCTCCTCTCTCCTCTCTCCTCTCTCCTCTCTCGTCTCTCGTCTCTCGTCTCTCCTCTCTCCTCTCTCCTCTCTCCGTCTCTCGTCCCTACTGGAGCACAGGACCTCAGCAGCTCACACAGAGAACTCAAGAGAAAGCAAAGTAGAATCAGAAGGTTTATTGTCCTACAAGAGGAAAATCTTGGCACACAGCACACGATGAATACATAAAACAAATCTACACATAGTTATCAATCCTGAAGGTATCTTCTGGAGTTAGGACGAGGTTCAGTCTCAACCTTCCCTAGAGCAGTGCTGTTCGTT
>NW_019944469.1:0-2500 GCF_002910315.2 Salvelinus sp. IW2-2015 | reverse complement strand
AAATCCCTTTGAAGTTTTAGTTGTTCCGTTCTTAATACAGTTTCTCTGGATAACTGCAATCACTGTAATGAGAGAGAATCCATCAATGATATAGGCTGCATCCCAATTAGAATAGGCTGCATTCCAATTAGAATAGGCTGCATCCCAATTAGAATAGGCTGCATCCCAATTAGAATAGGCTGCATCCCAATTAGAACCCTATTCCCCATTGTGCACTACATCTGACCAGGGCCTTATGTTTAGCAATAAAGTACAGCATAGAGAGGATAGTTTAGGGAAGAAAATATGGAGAATAATCTAGGAGATAATATATGGAGATTATACAGGAGAATAATATAGGAGCATAATACAGGGGATAATATATGGAGAAAAATATAAGAGAATAATATAGGAGAATAATATAGAGGAATAATATAGGAGAATAATATAGGATAATAATATAGGAGAATATATAGGAGAATCATATATGGCAGAACATATAGTAAGAGAAACAATAGAATACTTATATAGATATATAATATAGTGAGTAATATATGAGATAATAAGGAAAATATAAGAGATAATATAGGAGAATAAAGAGGAGAAATAGGAAGATAAGTATAAGGACATAGACTTATTAGCCGAATAGTATAGGAGAATAGTACAGGTAGTAAGTGTGCCGTTGTTGGAAGGAATGGTCGGACAAGATGCAGCGTGGGTAGGATAATCATTTTTATTTATGACTCACCAGCAGCAAACAAGAAAGATTAAGAAACAACATACAGCTTGCGTAGGGCTAAAAAGCAACAATACAAATCAAGATGCCACACTACACCAGGAGTGGAAGGCTGCCTAACTCCCTGAACCCAATCAGAGACAAAGAAG
This sequence comes from Salvelinus sp. IW2-2015, assembly GCF_002910315.2. NCBI lineage: Eukaryota > Metazoa > Chordata > Actinopteri > Salmoniformes > Salmonidae > Salvelinus > Salvelinus sp. IW2-2015. Next base: position 1,636 of record NW_019944469.1, on the reverse strand, counting down.
ACAGCTCGCTCCTCTGATTGGAACCATACCAGGTCAATATAGAAAACAAAAACTAGAGTTACCATCCTTAGATCACAACCTTGACTAACCAAAATAGGAGAATAGAATGTTTCTAAGGTCAGGCGGTGACAATAAGGGGAATAATCTAGGCGAATAATATAGGGATAATATAGGATATGAGATAATGATAGGGAACTAGCATAATTAGGGGAATAACTCTAATTATCTAGGACTCAATTACTAGAAATATATTATAGGGATTATATAGGGGATAACTATGGGATAATATAGGGTCATAGAATAGGGGATGATTGTTAGATATATAGGGGATAATAAGGGATAATATAGGAGATAATAGTAGGGGACTTAATATGGGATATATAGGGATAGGTATAATTAGAAGTGGATAATATAGGGAAATAATGGGATAATATAGGGAATAATTATAGTGGGATAATGTTAGAGGGAATTCATATGGGGATATGAATATAGGATATATATAGGGAGATACATGGAATAATATAGGGGAATAATATGGGAAATATAGCAGGATCTATAGGGGATAATATAGGGACATAATAATTAGGGATAATATAGGGGATAATATAGGGGATAATATGGGATAATATAGGGATAATAGGGATAATATTAGGGGATAATATAGGGGTCAATTAGCGGATAGAGACTAATATAGAGGGAAATATGGGGATTATTATATGGAATTATGGGGATATAATTGGGTAATTATATAGGGGTGATAATATAGGGATAATAAGATAAAATGAGGTTTAAATATAGGAGAGTAATAATGGCGAATAATATAGGGGATATATTAAGCGGGATAATTAGGGTAAAGGATATACTAGGGCTAAATTAGGGAATGATATTAGGGTAATATAGAAATATATATGGGATAATATAGGAGATAAGTGTAGGGATATATAGGGTAGGGGATTAATAGTTGGAGAATGATATAGGGGTAATAGAAGGAGGAATGTATATATCGGGGATAGAGGGATACAATAGAGGAGATATATAGGGTGTATAATGGGGATAGATATAGGAGAAGATAATAGGAGGATCAATATAGGGGAGTAATATGGCGGAGATTAATATTAGGGTGTATATAGGAGAATAATATAGAGGGGATATATATAGGGGAAATTATATAGGGATATAAAGGTGGTATAGGAGGAAATACATCATAGATTATTAGACTAATATGTAATTGGGGTATAATATAGGGTAATTTAGAATGGTATTAGGGAATTAGGATATATTGAAGGGAGTTAATATTAGGGATAATATACGGGAGACATAGGAGAAATATAGGAGAATATATAGGGGAGATATAGATATAGGAATAAAAGGGATAATAAGGGGAGTAAAGTAATATGGGGATATATGGGGGTGATATCATAATCGGGATAATATAGGGTGAATAAATTACTAGAAGTAATTTGTTAATAATATAGGATACTTAAGGAGAATAAAGAAGGGATAATTATAGGGGATAATATAGGGATAATATAGGGGATTAATATAGGGGATATAGGTAGGAATATATAGGGGGAGTTAGTGTAGAATGTAAGGGATAATGTAGGAGACAACGTGTGATATAGGATAATATGGGGTA
>NW_019944468.1:68191-71350 GCF_002910315.2 Salvelinus sp. IW2-2015 | reverse complement strand
TGATACTGTGGAGGCACCAGCTCCACATACTTACTGTGGGAGGGTCCTGCCATATCTACTTGCGGAGAACCTGTCGATATCTACTGTGGAGGACCTGCCCATATCACTGTGGGATGGACCTGCCATGATTACTGTGGGAGGACCTGTCATATCTACTGTGGGGGACCTGTCATATTCTTACTGTGTGAGGACCTGTCATTTTTCTTACTTGTGAGAGGACCTGTCATATCTACGTGGAGGACCTGTTCATATTCTACCTGTGGAGGACCTGTCATATCTATCTGTGGAGCAGGATGTGTCTTATTCTACTAGTAGGGGAGGACATCTCTGTCATATATCTGTGTCGGAGGACCTTGCCTATATCCTTACTGTGGAAGACCTGTTTATATCTCTGTGAGAGGGAGGACCTTGGTCATGTGTACTGTGGGGAGGACCTGTCATATAGTACCTCCATACTACTGCTCCATATAGTACCTGCATAGTAATTTACCTTGCAGATGAGCAATGCAAATACGTGGACTTTTGTTGTTTTAGTTCTGCCGATGGGAAGGAACGTTCTACCTACAGTATTATTTAAAAAACGTTAGTTTGTGATTTTGGCCAGTAAGTTGTTCTTTCAGGGTTCATGCGAAGACCGTGGCTCTCCTGATTCATTTTTGGATCTCTCCATTTGTTATGCATAGGTTTGGGCTATATCGGTCAATCAATCCCCTGCGTGTTTTTTACTGAGCTTAGATTACTTTTACAATCCTCAAGATGGAGTCTTACATAATACTTGCTTTAAGTGCTATATATTTCATGTGGGTTGTGGTTATGTTTGTTAATATAATATATCCTCCATTTAAAACTTTCTCAATAGCAATCGCAGCTGACCGCAGATATATTGCATGTAGTTAGTGGCAATATAATACAGTGTTTTCCTGTACAGAACTCCCTGTCGTCCCTGTATTTAGACCTCCTGTTCGTGTGCCCTGGACTTACTCAGACTCCCGTCGTTTCCCTGATTTCTAGTACTTCCCTGGTCGTTCCCTTGAAGCTATATTCAGGATCTCCCTGGTGTTCTCCTTGATATTCAGACTGCCCTTGTTCTGTGCCCTAGTATTTCAGACTCCCTGTCGTTCCCATGTTATTCTAGTCACACTGTTCGTTCCTCCTGTATTTCAGTACTCACCTGTCTGTCCTGTATTTCCCAGACTCCCCTGTCTTTACCTGTTATTTCAGATTTCCGCGTTGTCCGTTTCCCATGGTTATTTCAGATCTTTCCCTGTCTTTCCCTCGTGTAGATTTCAGACTCCCTGTCGTTCCCTGTATTTCTCCACGACTCCTGTCGTTCCCTGTATTTCAGACTCACCTGTACTGTTCCCATGCCTCTTTCGACATCTTGTCGATTTCCCTGTATTTCAGAGACTTTCTCCCCCTTTGGTTCCTTGTGTTTTCCCTGATATTTTCAGACGTGGCGTGGCGTCCCTGTAGCTTTCAGAACTCCTCGTCGGTGTCCCTCGTATTTCTCAGACTTTCCCTCTGTCGTTCCATGTATTTCAGACTCCATTCTATTGGTCTTGCTTTTTACATTAAATCAACATATTCATCTTTTATATTATCTGCACACAACATCTGCTTCCTCACACAATTGTAATATCTAGAGATTAAGCATTAGGTAGAGGTAGGCCCTAGTAATCTGGGAAAATCACAGTTACAGTTCTCTATGTTGTTCCATGACTGAGAGTCTCTAGCCACATTCTCACATCTCCTCCTCTCAAGGCGCAATGGTTATTGTGCTAGTTTAAGGATAGCTTAGATGGATTGGCTGATTCCCGGATAAAGTCACTCCCATACACTTCCTGTTTCCAAGCCCGCGCCACTTCCTTCGCCACACATCTCCACATCTCCCTCCTCACAATGTATTCTCAGTTATAAGGATTTAAGAGCAGTTAGGACTGATATTCCCGGAATCATGAAATCAATTACACGGTGGTCCTGTTGTATCCAAAGCTTGGATTCTTCTCCACATCTCCACCATCTGGCTCCTACATCGAAGGTATCTTGCTAGTTTTGTAAAGATTAGAGAGTAGGCTGAATCCCGGATAAATCACATTACACGTTCCTGTTGTTCCAAGCTGGATTCTCCCACATCTCCACATCTCCTCCTCACAAGGTATTCTAGTTAAGATTAGAGGGAAGGAAGCGGAGGTTGTGCACAGTCAGAGCCCTGTATCCAACATCTCACTCTATAATATATTGTTGTTAAGCTTCCAGAGAAGGCTGTGAGGAGGATTTAACCAGCATCTCCTACCCACAATGTATTCCAGTTAAAGGGGAAATCTGGGATTGGTACGTCACCCTTCTCCAGCGCCATCCCTGAACTGTTTACCAAAACAAATGGCTGAGTGTGAACGCTTTGTTGTTTTTCGAATCCCAGATTGCCCCTATACAGATAGCGGGGCAGAGTCTGAACGACATCTCTCCCCACAATGTACAGTGCCTTCAGGAAGTATTCATACCCCTTGACTTACTGGACAATGTGTTGTAGGTTAGAGGGGTAAAGTCATCTCTCCCACAACGTCTTCTATTCTTAAAGGGAGAAAGCTGAGGCTCCACCCCACAATGTATTCTAGTTCAGGCTCCCGAGTGGCACAGCGGTCCAAGGCACTGCATCTCAGTGCTAGAGGCGTCACTACAGACCCTGGTTAGATTCCAGGCTGTATCACAACCGGCCGTGATTGGGAGTCCCATAGGGTGGCGCACAATTGTCCCAGCATCGTCCGGGTTAGTTTTTAGCCGGGGTAGGCCGTCATTGTAAACAAGAATTTGTTCTTAACTGACTTGCCTAGTTAAATGAAAGTTACATTTGTTATGTTCTGTTAATTACTGATGTCCCCTTTAAGAATTTAACCTTCATTTAACTAGGCAAGTCAGTGGGCATGCGCAGTGTTGTATGTTATTCTGGTACTAACTCGTTTTAGTAAATGTGAAGCTCCAGTTCCATTTCTTGTATTCAGAGTCTTTCTTATTACATAAATAAGTAATAAGAGCTAAGACACTACAAAATTAATAAATAAAAGGTTAGTGAGGTGCAGCAGAGAGGTGCAGCAGAGAGGTGCAGCAGAGAGGTGCAGCAGAGAGGGGCAGCAGAGAGGGGCAGCAGAGAGGGGCAGCAGA
>NW_019944468.1:60798-62547 GCF_002910315.2 Salvelinus sp. IW2-2015 | reverse complement strand
AAAAATAAAACAATAATCAATTTGCATATGATTATCCCCAGGCCCCCCCCCCCTCAAAAAAAATGACTGAATTAAAATTAGGATTGTTCCATTATACAAAATATAGCTTACCATATATTACATATGCCATAAAATTATAAAACAAAACTGATTTAAAATGTCTCTGGTACGTAACGGGTCTGGCCTATACTCCAAAATAAAATAAATGATRTGTGGTGTGATGTAAGTGTTTATTATATGTATTTCTCAGCTGCTCATATTAAACACAGCTCCGCTATAAAACCAAAGTAGCCTWGCAGGCATCAACTGAAAAACAGACCTAGCGGGAAAGCGCACGGCCTCCATTCACTATTGGAGTACATAATGACTTTTTCCCCCCTTCCCCCTGCCCCTGTTCCTTCCCATTTGATAATGGGCCAGTCTAAATCAAAACTACATTTAACTAATTAGTAAAGACCACATTACATTGAGAAAAGTCTGATGGGTGAAAATATGATCACTTGATGAGAGAACAGGGGGTGCAGCCTGAGGAAAGGAACAGAGAGCAAGATTTTTTTGAGACTTTCTCAAATCATCGACAGTCTATAGTCGCATCACGCAGCCCATATATGTGTTGATTTCTGAGACATTCTAAGGTTTGTATCATTCACAACTAAAGTTGCCAAATAACTGAATCTATCTCATAGGACCTGTTTCAAATGATCACTTTAATGCTCAACGTAGCCACTTCATATGCACGCTCACTCCGGAATGGGAAGAAATATCCTTTCCRTTTTATTAAGCTAATGTAACGATCTTCGTCTGGAGAAAGAGAGGAGGACCAAAGCGCAGCGTGGTAAGTGTTCATGATGAATCTTTAATAGAACAAACTGAACACTGAGATACAAAACAATAAAKTGAACTACTGAAAACCGAAACAGTTCAGTGTGAAACACACATGACACGGAGGACAACCATCCACAAAACACAACAGAAAACAGGCTCCCTAAATATGGTTCCCAATCAGAGACAACCACCCACAAAACACAACAGAAAACAGGCTCCCTAAATATGGTTCCCAATCAGAGACAACCACCCACAAAACACAACAGAAAACAGGCTACCTAAATATGGTTCCCAATCAGAGACAATGACTAACACCTGCCTCTGATTGAGAACCATATCAGGCCAAACGAAAAACCCAACATAGAAACACAAAACATAGATAACCCACCCAACTCACGCCCTGACCACACTAAAACAAAGAAAATACAAAAGAACTAAGGTCAGAACGTGACAGCTAAGGTCAATTATATTCTTCTTACCATAAAATCATATAATATAAAATAATGGAACTTAGAAGCATATCTAGTCTGCTAACTGAACAAGTCTACAGCCTATATCATGGGGCATAGACAGATAACATACAGTAGGCCAACTCATATTCTGTTATCCTGAAGAAAAAAAATATTCATATCATGTTTCTTTAGACCTGCCGAAAATAAACAACGGATTTATTGTGATGGTGTATATTGATTTATTAGACCTTTTTAAATGTAGATGTTCCATCAGAGGCTTGTATGTGTGGAGGCCTGGAGACRCTAAAYGTGTTTATGTTAATTAACGGTCAATTACCGTGAGACCGACAGTCTTTTGCATGACAATAACCGTCTGACAGAATTTCATGACCACCACAGCCCTAACTGCAGTACTGTCTAGTGTAACAGACTGCAGTACTGTGTAGTGTAACAGACAGCAGTACTGTGTAGT
>NW_019944468.1:48123-51831 GCF_002910315.2 Salvelinus sp. IW2-2015 | reverse complement strand
TCTGTGTATAATCATGCGTCTGTTATACTAGACAGTACTGCAGTCTGTTATACTACACAGTACTGCTAGTTTATAATACACAGACTGCCGTCTGTTATACTACACAGTACTGCAGTCTGTTATACTGCACAGTACTGCTGATGGTTAAACTACACAGTACTGCTGTCTGTTACACTACACAATACTGCCGTCTGTATACTACACAGTACTGCCGTCTGTTTATACTAGACAGTACTGCAGTCTGTTATACTACACAGTACTGCTGTCTGTTAAACTACACAGTACTCTGTCTGTTATACTACACAGTACTGCCGTCTGTTATACTAGACAGTACTGCTGTCTGTTACACTACACAGTACTGCAGTCTGTTTAAACTACACAGTACTGCTGTCTGTTATACTACACGCGGTACTGCCGTCTGTTACACTACCACAGTACTTGCAGTCTGTTACACTACACTAAGTGGACAGTTTGATTTCACAGAAGTGTGATTGACTTGGAGTTACATTGTGTTGTTTAAGTGTTCCCTTTATTTTTTTGAGCAGTGTATATGGATGAGCAGTGACAGAGCGGCTAAGATGCAATAGATAGAATAGATAGTGTAGGATACAGTATATACATATGAGATGAGTAATGTGAGATATGTAAACATTCTTAAAGTGCCAAGTGACTAGCGTCCCATTTATTAMAGTGGCCAATGACATCAAGTCTGTAGGTAGGCAGCAGCCTCTCTGTGCTAGTGGTGGCTGTTTAACAATCTGATGGCCTTGAGATAGAAGCTGTTTTTCAATCTCTCTGTCCCAGCTTTGATGCACTTGTACTGAACTCGCCTTCTGGATGGAAGTGGGGTGAACAGGCAATGGTTTGGGTGGTTGATGTCCTTGATTAACTTTTTTGCCTTCCTGTGACATCGGGTGCTGTAAGTGTCCTGGAGGGCAGGTACTTTGGCCCCGGTGATGCATTGTGCAGACCTCACTACCCTCTGGAGAGCCCTGCGGTTGTGGGCGGTGCAGTTGCCATACCAGGCGGTGATACAACCCGACAGGATGCTCTCGATTGTGCACCTGTAGAAGTTAGTGAGTGTTTTTGGTAACAAGCCACATTTCTTCAGCCTCCTGAGGTTGAAGAGGTGCTGTTGCGCCTTCTTCACCACACTGTCTGTGTGYGTGGACCATTTCAGTTTGTCCGTGATGTGTACGCCGAGGAACTTAACTTTTATTTCTTTACCTACCTATTGTTCACCTAATACCTTTTTTGCACTATTGGTTAGAGCCTGTAAGTAAGTTTCACTGTCTACACCTGTTGTATTCGGCGCACGCGACAAATAAACTTTGATTTGATTTATTTTCCTGACACCACACTTCGAGGGCCCTCATCTCCTCCCTGTAGGCTGTCTCGTCATTGTTGGTAATCAATCCTACCACTGTTGTGTCGTCTGCAAACTAGATGATTGAGTTGGAGGCGTGCATGGCCACGCAGTCGTGGGTGAACAGGGAGTACAACAGGGGGCTGAGAACACACCCTTGTGGGGCACCAGTGTTGAGGATCAGCAGAGTGGAGATGTTGTTCCTACCTTCACCACCTGGGGGCAGCCTGTCAGTAAGTCCAGGACCCAGTTGCACAGGGCGGGGTCGAGACCCAGGGTCTCGAGGTTAATGACGAGTTTGGAGGGTACTATGGTGTTGAATGCTGAGCTATAGTCAATGAAAAGCATTCTTACATAGGTATTCCTCTTGTCCAGATGGGATAGGGCAGTGTGCAGGCGATTGCATCGTCTGTGGATCTATTGGGGCGGTAAGCAAATTGAAGTGAGTCTAGGGTGACAGGTAGGGTGGAGGTAATATGATCCTTGACTAGTCTCTCAAAGCACTTCATGATGACAGAAGTGAGTGCTACGGGGCGATAGTCATTTAGTTCAGTTACCTTGGCTTTATTGGGAACAGGAACAATGGTGGCCATCTTGAAGCATGTGGGAACAGCAGACTGGGATAGGGATTGATTGAATATGTCCGTAAACACACCAGCCAGCTGGTCTGCGCATGCTCTGAGGACGCGGCTAGGGATGCTGTTTTACTCACGTTGGCCACGGAGAAGGAGAGCCCACAGTCTTTGGTAGCGGGCCGTGTCGGTGGCACTGAATTGTCCTCAAAGCACGCAAAGAAGTTGTTTAATTTGTCTGGAAGCAAGACGTCGATGTCCGCGACTGTGCTGGTTTTCTTTTTGTACTCCGTGATTGTCTGTAGACCCTGCCACATACGTCTCGTGTTTGAGCCGTTGAATTGCGACTCCACTTTGTCTCTATACTGACACTTTGCTTGTTTGATTGCCTTACGGGGGGAGTAACTACACTGTTTGTATTCGGCCAAATTCCCAGTTGCCTTGCCCTGATTAAATGCGGTGATACGTGCTTTCTGCCATCAATCCACGGTTTCTGGTTAGGGAATGTTTTAATTGTCACAGTGGGCACAACATCTCCTATAGAATTCCTTATAACTCGCTCACCGAGCATATACGTCAATGTTGTTCTCTGAGGATACCCGAAACATATCCCAGGCCACGTGGTCAGACCAGCGTAGGTTAGACCTAAGCATGGGTGCTTCCTGTTTTAGTTTCTGCCTATAGGCGGGGAGCAACAAGATGGAGTCATGGTCAGATTTGCCAAAAGGAGGGTGGGGGAGGGTCTTGTATACATCGCGGAAGTTAGAGTAGCAATTGTCGAGCGTGTTACTCGCTCGTGTAGTGCAATCGATACGCTGATAGAATTTAGGTAGCCTTGATCTCAGATTAACTTTGTTAAAATCCCCAGCTACATTAAATGCAGCCTCAGGATATATGGTTTCCAGTTTGCATAAAGTCCAGTGTAGTTCCTTGATGGCCGTCTTGGGATCCGCTTGCGGGGGGGATATACACGGCTGTGACGATAACCGAGGAGAGTTCTCTTGGGAGATAATACAGTCGGCATTTGATTTTGAGGAATTCTAGGTTGGGTGAACAAAAGGACTTGAGTTCCTGTATGTTGTTACAATTACACCATGAGTAATTAATCATGAAACATACACCCCCGCCCTTCTTCTTACCGGAGAGATGTTTATTCCCATTGCACTGAAAATCCTGTTGGCTGTACTGACTTCGACAGCATGTCCCAAGCTAGCCATGTTTCCTTGAAAAAGAGTATGTTACAATCCCAGATATCTCTTTGGAAAGCAACTCTTGCCCTGATTTTGTCGACTTTGTTAGCTAGGGACTGGACATTAGCGAGTAATATACTCGGAAGCGGTGGGTGGTGTGCGCGCATCCGAAGCCTCACTAGAAGACCGCTCCGGCACCCTCTCCTCCGGTGGCGTTGTTTTGGGTCGGCCTCTGGAAACAGTTCAAATGCCCTTGCAGACAAAGGATCCGCTTTGGTAAAGTCGTATTCCTGGTCGTAGTGCTAGTTGTGCTGGTAAGTTGACGTCTCTCTGATATCCAATAGTTCTTCCCGGCTGTATGTAATAACACTTAAGGTTTTCTGGGCTAACAATGTAAGAAATAATACATTAAAAAACGAAGGACTAGAAGCGAAGCTGCCATCTCTATCGGCGCCATCTTACATGCTTTAGTTCACACGCTTTAGTTCACACGCTTTAGTTCACACGCTTTAGTTCACACGCTTTAGTTCACACGCTTTAGTTCACATGCTTTAATTCACACGCTTTACTTCACTTAAGT
>NW_019944468.1:39357-40628 GCF_002910315.2 Salvelinus sp. IW2-2015 | reverse complement strand
AGGAGACAGCAGATGAGAGGGGTGGAGAGAGGAGAGGAGAAGATGAGAGGATAGAGGAGAGGGGTGGAGAGAGGAGAGGAGAGGAGAGAGGAAAGGAGAGGAGAGAGGAGAGAGAGGTTAGGAGACAGCAGATGAGAGAGAGGGAGAGAGGAGAGGAGAAGATGAGAGAGAGGAGAGAAAGGAGAGAGGAGAGGGGAGATAGCAGAGGAGAGGAGAGAGAGGAATAAAACGTTGGGCTGCTTTCTTACAAACTGCATAGAAGTTTATGATTATTTTGTCACAACTCTCTCTCCATATCTCTCTTTCCCCCTTCCCTCTCTATCTGTCCTCTTCTAGTTTGGGAGAACGGAGGTGATAGACAACACTCTAAACCCAGACTTTGTCAGGAAGTACATCCTGGACTACTTCTTTGAGGAGAAGCAGAATCTACGCTTTGACGTGTGAGTAGTTATTCTCTTTGATCTGGTCCTCCGAGGACTCACCAGGCAGACAGGTAGGGAGGGTGTGTGAGTTTTACATGTGATGTGCCGTTTCTTCCCAACCAACCCTTCCTTTCCATCCTCCTATCTCTCCTTCTCCTTCTTTCTCTTTCCCTTCATCTCTCCCCTCCTTCTGCTCTTCCTACTCTCCTTCTCTCTCTCCCTTCTTGCCCTCTTTTCTCCCTTTCCTCCACCCCCTCTCCATCTCTCTCCTGTGTAATAAATCATTCATCGTTATTCTCCTCTGTCTTGATTGTCATGTGTTGTTGAGATTAGGAGGAAAAGAATGATCAATATTTTATATGATGATTTTATCCTCATTCTCCATACTGCCTGAAGTCCCTGCAGAGTCCCATAATAATTACTGTCCTCCCTCCTCATCCTACCTACTATATCCTCTTTCCCTCCTCCTCTCTCYTCATCCTACCTACTATATCATCTTTCCCTCCTCCTCCCTCCTCATCCTACCTACTATATCATCTTTCCCTCCTCCTCCCTCCTCCATCCTACCTACTATCTATATCCTCTTTCCCTCTTCCTCCCTCCTCCATCCTACCTACTATATGTACTCTTTCCCTCCTCCCTCCTCATCCTACCTACTCTATATCATCTTTCCCTCTCCTCCCTCCTCATCCTACCTACTATATCTCTTCCCTCTCCTCCCTCCTCCTCCACCTTACTATCTATATCCTCTTTCCCTCCTCTCCCTCCTCATCTACCTACTATATCCATTTCCCTCTCCTCCCTCCTCAATCCTACCTCTTATCCTCTCCCCCTCCCCCCCTACCTACC
>NW_019944468.1:29397-36381 GCF_002910315.2 Salvelinus sp. IW2-2015 | reverse complement strand
TCGTATATCCTCTTTCTCCTCCTCCCTTCCTCATCTACCTACTATAATCTCTTTCCCTCCTCTGCCACTCTCATCCTACTACTATTAGATCCTCTTTCCCTCCTTCCCCCCCTCTCACTATCATACTATATCACTTTTCCCTCCTTCCTCCTCCTGCATCTACCTACTATAAGTCTCTTTCCTCTCGCCTCCTCTCATACTCTTCATATCCCCTCCTCCTCTATCCACCTCTTAGTCATGCGCTCTCTCCCTCTCATCTCTACGTCTATCTTCCCCCTCCTCACCTCAACTACCTACTATATCCTCTGATTCCGCTCCTCCTCATCCTCATCCATCTAACATCATACTCTTCCTCCCTCTCCCTCTCCATCTACCTACTATATCTTCTTTCCCTCCTCCTGCTCCTCCATCTACTAGTATATCCTCTTTCCCCTTGGCCTAATACTATTTCTCCCTCGCTCCACTCCTAATCCTACCTATAGTCTATGTCTTTTCCCTGCCTTCCTCCACTACTATCTTTCCACTGCGTCCTACCACCTAGCTATAGTCTCTTATTCCCTCTCTCCCTCCTCCTCCTGCCATATCGTCCTCTCTCCCCTCAGCCTAACTATCATCTTTCCCTCCTCTTCCGTCCTCCCTACACTATTCCATTTCCTCTCCCTCATCGCAATTCTAGTCACCTCCTTACTCTGACTCTACTATCTAATTATTCTCTCATCCTCTATTTATCCTCTTTCCTCTCCTCCCCTGCATCCTACCTACTATTATCTCTTTCCCTCTCCTCCATCCTATCATCTACCTACTATAGCCTCTTTCCTCTCCTCATCCTACGTACTGATAATTTCTTACATCTCATCCTCTTAAGTCACTACTGCAGATCTCTTTCCCTCACTCCTACCTACATATATCTCTTTCCCTCCTCCTCCCTCCTCATGCTAGCCTACTATATCTCTCTTCCCTCCTCTCCTCTCTCCTACGCATTTATCTTACTTCTTCCATTCCTGATTTCTCTTACCCTCCATCCTCACATCCTACCTACTATCTATATCCTCTTTCCTCCTCCTCCATCCTACCTACTATATCCTATTTCCCTCCTCCTCCTCCTCATCTACTGACTTATCCTCGATTTCCCTCCTGCCTACTCCTACCTATACTATATCCTCTTTCCCCTCCTCCCCCTTCATCCTACCTACTATATCATCTTTCCCTCCTCCTCCCTCCTCATCCTACCTACTATACTCATCTTTCCCTCCTCTCCCTCCTCCATCCTACCTACTAATATCTCTTTCCCTCTCCTCCCTCCTCCATCCTACCTACTATATCTCTTTCCCTCCTCCTCCCTCCTCATCCCTACCTACTATATTCATCTTTCCTCCTCTCTCATCCTACCTACTATATTTCATCTTTCCCTCCTCTCCCTCCTACATCCTACCTACTATCTATATCCTTTCCCTCCTCCCTCCCTCCCATCCTACCTACTATATCCTCTTTCCCTCCTCCTTCCCTCCTCATCCTACCTACATTAATCTAGGCTGTTCGCCCCTCCTCCCTCCTCCATCCTACCTATTGTCTATACCTCTTTTCCTCCTCCTCCCTTCCTCCATCACTACCTATATATATCGCTCTTTTCTCCTCGCATCCATTCCCTCCCTACAACATAGTCTTCCTCACTATCACTACTATATCCTCTTTCCCTCCGTCTCCTCACCTCAACTCATTTCCTACCTCCATCTATATACCTCAATATCCTCTTCCTCCTCCTCATCCTACCTACTTATTCCTATGATCCTCCTTAACTCCTCTCATACCTACCTACTATATACTCTTTCCCTCTATCCTCCTCCATCCTACCTTACATATAATCCTCTTCCCCGTGCCTCCTCCTCCTTCATCCCTAACTTACTATTCCTCTTTCGAGCCTCGCCATCCTCCATCTACCTACTATACTCTTTTCCGTCCTCCTCCTCCTACCCTCTCTATCATATATCTCTTTCCCTCCTCATCCGCCTGCATCCTACCTATATTCTATATCATTTTCGCCTCTCCTCCCTCCTGCATCCTACCTACTATATCCTCTTTCCTCTCCATCCTACCTACTATATCCTTCTTTCCCTCCTCCTTCTCCTCCATTCCTACCTACTATATCTTCTTTCCCTTCCTCCCTCCTCCCTACCTACCTACTATATCCTCTTTCCCTCCTCCTCCCTCCTCCATCCTTACCTACTATATCTCTCCCTCCTCTCCCTCCTCATCCTACCTCTACTATATCTCTTTCCCCCTCCGCCCTCCCTCATCCTACGCTCTACTATATCATCTTCCTCCCCCTCCTCCTCATCCTTACCTACTATACCTCTTTCCCTCCCCCTCCCTCCTCCATCCTACCTACTATATCATCTTTCCTCCTCCTCCCTCCTCCATCCTACCTACTATATCCTCTTTTTCCCTTCCCCCTCCATCCTACTCCTCCTCTTGCATAACAGCCCCTCTCGTTCAGAGTCGTCTGAAAAGGCCCAAATCAGAGTGCAGAGGCAGAGGTGACACTTTTTTAAGAGGGCTTTTGAGAATGGAGATTAATTTTCCTTATTCCCTTAATCCCTCTGTACCTCACCTCAGCACACGGGTCAACAAGGGGAAAGAAATGTATAAGAAAATAACTATAGTCTTGTTTAGCGTTATCTTTTGCTTTCTACTTGTAGAGGACAATGTCCTAATGGACTTTCATTGATTACTGTAGCTAGCCTCCCTTCTTGTTCATATCCAGCCTTGTAGCTCATGTGATCAGTCCTCTGGTAGCTCAGTGATCAGTCTCTGTAAGCTCTTGATCAGTCTCGATAGCTTTGTGATCATCGTCACTCATGTATGTCTCGATAGTTCATCAATCCTCTGCTAGCTCAGTATCAGCTCCTCTGCAGCTTCGTCGAATCATTCCCTCTGTATCAGAGTTGTCATCAGTCCTCGTATACCGTCTGTCGATAGCCTCATAGTTGTATCAGTCCTCTGTAGCTCTATGATCACGTCCTCTGTAGCTCTGCTGATCAGTCCTCTTTAGTAGTCCTCTGTGCTTCATCATGTCCTCTGTAGCTCTTTGATCCAGTCCTCGTGCTAGCTCTGTCATCAGTCCTCTGTAGCTTCTCTGTCATCAGTCCTCTGTAGCTCGTTCATCAGTCCTCTTGGGTAGCTCTGTCATCAGTCCTCTGTAGCTCTGTAGTTAGTCCTCTGTAGCTCTGTCATCAGTCCTCTGCAGCTCTGTCATCAGTCCTCTGCAGCTCTGTCATCAGTCCTCTGTATCTCTGTCATCAGTCCTCTGTATCTCTGTCATCAGTCCTCTGTAGCTTTGTGATCAGTCCTCTGTAGCTCTGTGATCAGTCCTCTGTAGCTCTGTGATCAGTCCTCTGTAGTTAGTCCTCTGTAGCTCTGTGATCAGTCCTCTGTAGCTCTGTTATCAGTCCTCTGTAGCTCTGTGATCAGTCCTCTGTAGTTAGTCCTCTGTAGCTCTGTCATCAGTCCTCTGTAGTTAGTCCTCAGTAGCTCTGTAATTAGTCCTCTGCTGAACGTGTCAGAGGATAGTGACTTAACTTATTTTGGGTCCTTTACTTATATAGTAACTCAGTCAGAGAATTGGGGGATGAGGATGTGTGGACACATTCAAGTTGAATTACTTTTAGCCAAAGTTTATCACCGGCAGCAGCTGCTAAGACATATATTTATATATATTTTTTTTAAACGTTATTGTTTCAAAAGTGAATGGGTGAGTGACAGCAGGGAAGTCTTGGACAACAGTGAAAGGAAAATAGACGTCATTCATGAAGTGTAGAAGGATTAAGTGAAATAAGTGGTTATACTGGCTAACAATTTGTCATTTCAAGTTAATATAAATAGATTTTGAGTGGCTTTCTGTTTGTCCAAATGTCATTGTATCAAATCACTTTGGTTCTATTTGTTAATGTTCAAACGCCAGTTAAGCCACAAATAGTTTTCTCTCCGGCTCCTGTCAGCTCTTGCCTCTTTAATGTGTGTTTCTTTCTGATTTCAGATATGATATCGATTCCAAAAGTCCAGATCTGGCAAAGCATGTAAGTGAAAAAGTTATCGCTCTGTGCTCATGCCTTATAGTTGTTTGTTTTTTACTTTGCAAATCTATCCTCTATGAATGGAAACTTTTGTTTTTAAAATGGGAACTTTTATTTTGAAATGCATCCCATTCCTTATTTTTTTGTTTTATGCTAATCAAAATCCAAATAGTGCATAACAATGCCTTACTTCTCATAGTTTCACAATGTGGCCTTGCTGTCTGTCCGTGCGCCTTTTCATTTGTATATATAAATATAACATATTACTTTATGTATTGATAGTGAGTAGCTTTCATAAGAATCCAAATATATATATATTTTTGTGTGTAGTTATGATTTAATGAAGCACTGTAATTTGTCACGCCTTTATCAAAGCTTGTCAAACCCATTTTCCGAACCTCTAGGCATGATGTATTGTACTCCAATGCTATTAGCAATGTACTCACAAGTAATGATGACCAATGGATGGTGCAGTGAAAGCTTTGATAAGCAAMCCATTGCTCACACATACACAATTATAATTATATTTGCAGCTAGCAGTTTGCATAATAGCAGAATATTCATCATTATTTCCACATTTGTCATGACTATATTTATTGTTTTGTACTCGTTAATAGCTCTCTCCTCTCACACAAAAACCACTTCCCTCTTCATCCCTTATTTCTCTACCACCCTCTTCTCCACTTCTCTCCCTCTCTCCTGTTTTCTCTTGTCCTTGTTTTTATGATGGTGTTGTATGGTTTGAGTCTTGTGCCTACATGATATGCTCTGTTGTTGTTGTYKWYKMTGCTGCYKSSTGKWSYMCYCCTCCTCYTCYTCCTCCTCCTCTTCCTCCTTCTCCCTGGAAGCCCTCCGACATTGACGTACGTGTTTGACTCCTCTGAAAAACTTTATGCTTATAACAAAGCCTAAAATAAAGGCTTATAACACACTGCTTAGCTCCATCCTAACCACACCAACTGTCCTTGTTACCCCGTCTCCCCCGTCTCCCCCATCTCTCCCCTGAACCCCCTCTCTCCCTCCTTTCTCACCCGTCTCTCCCTGCTTTCCCTGTTTCCCCATTAACACCCCCTTCCCCGTCACGCCTCACTCCTCCGTCTTTCCTGCCTCCCCCTGTCCCTCCAGCAGGACTTCTTGGGGCAGGTGTTCTGTACTCTGGGAGAGATCGTAGGATCCCCCGCCAGTCGACTGGAGAAACCCCTTGGGTGAGTAGTGCTGCCCTTGGTTGATTGGTTGATTGGTTGATTGATTGGTTGGCCTGTGTGGGTAAGTAGAATTGGTCTTAAACTGAGACTATGACGTGACCACGAGCATCAGGATGAACCGAAGAAGTTGCAGATGAACAAGGTGCAAGATGATGCACTGACAGAGGATTTTGGGCATGTACACGGCTGTGCTTCCATCTGCTACAGTGTGATGGCTATGAGACCAAAAGAGCAGAGAAGTTTAACCTCGCACTTAGTCTTTTTAATTCTTATATCATTTTTTAAGGGGCGGATCAGCTTTAATATTGCGGATAGATTGTTGCTTCCATCAATGTACATGTCTGAATCATTTCCAGTCCCTCATATATTTTGGGGGTAAATATAATTTTTCTGATGTCCATCCAGTTTGATTTCTATTTGCTATACATTTTGAACTGTGCTGTTTCACAAAAGTTCTGAACCTATAAACATTTTACAAACCCCGTATGCTTTACATTGGTTATCTTGTTGTTATTAGTTACACCCTTCAGCTCCATTCAACCCCTCCCATCTATCTCTTAACACCATCCATTTCGGATTTCTATTTGCCATATCATTTTCAACTGTGCTGTGATGCTTCACAAAAGTACTGAACCTTTCTATTCTCATAGCTTCTACAGATTGTAAATTAAAGATAAAAATGTTTGCTAAAATAATTATTATATTGATTGATTGATTGACTATGGCTTTTCAAATCCCCCAGTATTGCCATCTGTAGTTCTAGGTAAATGTTGCAATTCTTCAGCCATTCCTGGACCTGTGACCAAAAATGAGCTACATATGGACAGTGTCAAAATAAATGATCTAATGACTCTGCCTCTTCACAGCAGAATCTGCAGAGCTGGGAAGGTTGTATCCCCCATATATATACTATTCTATTGGTTGCAAGAATTTTGTATAGTAATTTAAATAAAAAAATTATACGTTTTGAATCCGGCATTGTTTTGCGTATCAATTCATAAACCATGTGCCATGGAATCGGTACATCGAAAATCTCTTCCCAACTATTTAGCAATTTATATGGCACAGCTGCCAATTTTTTGGTCCTTAAATGAAACTGGTATATATTTTTATTTATCACCATTTTCGTTAACCATTTTTGGTCTTTAATCCGACAGAGAAGTTCCATACTTTTTCCCCCTTCCACTTGCCTCCGCCATTTCTGTGGTAATGCTGCAACTAATTGGTTGTACTTTTGGGTAGAGCAGACATTTTCATATGTCTGTGTTAGCTGCATGTGTGACATAACTCCACCATCAAATTTCCGAAAGTGAGCGGTTGTAATCTGAATAAAAGGAAAAAGGCCATTCTTGAACATGAGGTGAGACATTCTTGCTAATTTACTAGAGAACCATTCTGGATTGAAGTATAACTTTTGTWTGACTGATGCCTTTAGTGAGAGATCTAATGCTTTCATATTTAATCATTTCTGCCCTCCGAATTCATATTCATTATAAAAAATAGGCCCTTTTAATTTTGTCTGGCATGCCATTCCAAATAAAATTTTATATTTTTTGCTCATATAATTTAAAAAGCAGGTCACTAGGTGTAGGCAAAACCATAAGTAAATAGGTAAACTGTGATATGACTAAAGAGTTAATCAGGGTGAACTGTGATATGACTAAAGAGTTAATCAGGGTGAACTGTGATATGACTAAAGAGTTAATCAG
>NW_019944468.1:0-29372 GCF_002910315.2 Salvelinus sp. IW2-2015 | reverse complement strand
CCCAGTTTACCCTGATAACTCTTTAGTCATATCCCAGTTTACCCTGATTAACTCTTTAGTCATCTATCACAGTTCACCCTGATTTAACCTTTAGTCATATCACAGTTCACCCTGATTAACTCTTTATCATATCACAGTTCACTCCGGGTTAACGCTTATTCATATCCCTAGTTCATCCCACACTGATTAAACATCTTTAGTCAAATCCCTCAGGTCCTTACCCTACGGCTTATACGTTAACTCTTATCATACACAGACCCGGTACTAATAACCTTTTATCACAACCAGAGTTCTGTTCGAGATCACACAGTTCCCTGCTTGGCGCCAAGTTGTAACCCATTGGGCCTTAGGCATCCACTAGTTAGTTATACCCTCTGGAAAAGTTAACTCTTATTCCAATCCATACTCGCGGTCGAACCACTAACGCTCTTAGCATATCTCCTGTTTACCGCATCCAACATTCTCTTTGAGTCACCGCTATCACAGTTCACCCTGATTAACTCCTTTGATCATACCACAGTGCTGACCCTGGACTAACGCCTTTTAGTCAAAATTCCCAGGTAGCCCCTGACTTCTTGAGTCATTATCCAGGAACCCTGAATTAACCACCGTGCACTTCCTCTGGTAGCTGTCTGCCTCTAGCCCTCAGTCATCTCCACGGTTGACTGCTACGTCATCATCTTTACAGTTCAAGCCTACGCCAGCGCGTTTGCCTTCCGCCATGCGGCTGCAGCCAATAGCACAAGAAAGGCTTGGATAGCCGCGTGCATTGGATAAACTTACATGAAAACTCTATAGTCATTAACAGCTTATGTTTGCTAAAACGTACAATGAAAGATGAGCAATATACATAGCTAAGGGGCGGGTTTTCTAAGCAACTATCCCAGGTTACCCTTTGTCAAACAAGCGAAACAAGGAACTTTTATGATACACTCTCCCATCATTCTCACCAGGATGGAGCTAAAACTGCACACCTTGACAGTTTTTCAATGAACGCTTTATTTCATTTCTTGAATATGTAAATTAGCTTCATGCATTTCCATGTAAGACACAGGCATCACCAGCGTTTTAGCATCACCTCGTGATTCTAAATCTCAGTCAAGTCAAATTATCCACAATGGTTACCGCGGGACTGGAAGTGTAATAGCAGCTGTATACTCGTGTTACGTCATTATCGAACCAGGTTTTTACTCGTCTGGAATATAATCTTCTTGGCAGGGTATTCATATACGTCTTACCCAGCGGGGCTGGGGTTATATTAAACTGCTTGGTAGGATACACTTATCACCAGTTCACCGGATCTGTTATTGAACTAAAACAGTATAACTCTTTAGTCAATAGTTTATCGCTCAGTATGCCTACAGAGTTTATCGGTCCTCTGATGTTAAGCTCCAGAAGCAAAAATTAACGTCTTAGTCTACGGATCAACACGTCCCCTTGCGATTACTCTGTAGTCATAACCTACACGGGGACCTTTATAACTCCTGGCGTATCAGTCAACTGATGACACTGTATTAATTTGTGACATACAAGTAATTTAGTTAATCAGGTAGCATTGGCGATATGACTAAAGAGTTAATCAGGGTAAACTGTGATATGACTGAAGAGTTAATCAGGGTAAACTGTAATTTGACTAAAGAGTTAATCAGGGTGAACTGTGATATGACTAAAGAGTTAATSAGGGTGATTTTTCCACAAATAGACAGGTGTTTTCCTTTCCATGGTAGCAAGATTTTATCTATTTTTGCTAACTTTTTATAAAAATGTATTGGAGTGAGATCATTTCTTTCTTTCGGGATTTGTATACCGAGTATGTCCACATCCCCGTCAGACCATTTTATTGGTAGACTATACGTTAATGTAAAAGTTATATTTTTTTCGTGATCCAATACCTAATATAATACACTTATCATAATTTGCTTTTAATCCAGAGAGGTTAGAAAAAGTATCTAGATCCTCTATGAGGCTGTGGAGGGATTCTAATTGTGGATTTAAAAGAAAACATGAATCATTAATAAACATTAATATCAACAAAAAAAGTTTGGTATACTTCCTCTGGTATACCATCACACTCCGGACTTAAAGGCTTTAATGGCATCAGGAAGTTCTCCCTCTGAGTCTTTCTGTACATTTACATTATTAATAGAGAAACAATCCATACAATGASCTTCGGTTAGTGGAGATGGAGGAGACTGAAACGAAAACATATTCTGAAAAGTACTTTACTTCCTCTTTCAAAACATTGTTCGGTGAATCATGAGTGACTCCATCATTTGTAACAAGTTTCAGGAAAAACAAATTGGTAGCATTTCTATGTTGAAGATTGGAAAAGAATTTGGTGCATTTTTCCCCATATTCCATCCAGTTCACTTTAAAAAATAAATATATATATTACACTGAATCTTTCTTGAATAAGTTCCTCCATTTCTTTTTGTTTTTCCTCTAACTTACTCTGAGCCTCTATGGTCGTTTGTATTGCTATCTATCTGTTCTGTTAGTCCTTCAATGTCCTTTGTTAATATGGACTCTTTTGACCTAAATTGCTTTTGTTTTATAGATGACTACTGAATTGCATGGCCTCTAAAGGCACAYTTAAACGTGTCCCGTACAATAAGGGGATCTGCTGTACTYATGTTATGTCTGGAAAAAGTCYGTTATAAATTCTTCTGTCCTAGTTAAAAACAAGGTATCATCTAGTAGGCTTTGATTACATGTCCAATATCCTCGCCCACGTGGAAATTCTGTAAGAGTAATATATATGCCAATTATGTGATGGTCCGACTGCATTCTGTTCCCTATCAACACTTTTTTTTAAACTTTTGCTGCCAGAGAGAATGACATAAGAAAGTAATCAAGACGACTAGCTCGCGCTTAGTCTTAGCAGAAATCAGCCCGATATCGCTGTTTACTTGGTGTATCACTGACTCTACCTTTAATAACTAACCCTTGGTTCTGGTCGAACACCCACACTAGCACACCACGTAGTCTTAGAATGAAACACTACATGTATATTTAGCATGCATGGCCCTCGTTCCCATTGCATCGCCTTCCCAGTGGCTCTTATAGAGAGTTCCCTAACAACCAACCACTTGGGTCAATCAACAGTAACACTGAAACAGGAAATGAGCTTGCTCCGCCTCAAGAGCTGAACTGTGTTCAGTCATAGAGCCAAATTGTACTTGCACCAGTTGCCGTGTGCTTGACTTTCTCCACGTCGCCCACTAGATCACGAAAAGCACCATTGGCTCTCTATATATGAGGCTGTGCATTGGAACGTAACACAGCCAGCCAGCGCTTTCATTGGCTTCCATGTGTTCTAGAGTGTGTCCCAAATTGCGCTATTCCCTATACTGTATATATTCCCTATATAGTGCACTACTTGTGCACAATAAAGGACATGGGAGGCCATTTGGGACAATGCCCTAGACTCTAGCTGTGGGATGGTGATAAATATGACTGTCGTCTATAGCCATCTGTGGAGTACTTGATGTGTTCAGATTAGACTGGTGTGCGTTGATGGCGCTAGTAATTGAACAGGACCGGGGGCTTCCTGTGTGTGTGTGTGTGTGTGTGTGGTGTGGTTGTGGTGGTGGTTTTGTGTGTCCTGCCTGCCCTCACAACACTGTTACTGTCATTAGGAATCAATTGCCATGGCAGAACACCCATCTAATTAGAGACACTGTAAACATGATACGATCAGACACCATCTAATAGAACGACTGTCAACATGAGAACAACAGATCACCACTCTAACCAGAGACATGCCAACATGAGAGACAGACAACCTCTATATAGACTACTGTCACGATGAAGAACAGTACACATCTAAGAGACTCCACATAAGCTCGATAGACCGCCACATGAGAGAAGACAACACCACTAATTAGAACACTGCCAATCATGAAGACAAACAGACCATCTAAGATCATACTAGAACACCATTCTAATAGAGACAATCCTGTCAACATGAGAGGACAGACAGACAGACACCATCTAATAAGACACTGTCAACATGAGAGACAACACCATCTAATAGAGACACTGTCAACATGAAGAGACAGACGACAGACACCATCTAATAGAGACACTGTCAACATGAGAGACAGACACCATCTAATAAACCTGTCAAATGAGAGACAGACAGACACCATCTAACAGAGACAACTGTCAACATGAGAGACAGACAGACACCATCTAACATAGACCACTCTCAACATGAGAGACAGACAGACAGACAACCATCTAATAGAGACACTGTCAACATAGAGACAGACAACACCATCACAAGAGACACTGCCAACATGAGAGACAGACAGACAGACACCATCTAATAGAGACACTGTCAACATGAAAGACAGACAGACAGACCACCATCTAATAGAGACACTGTCAACATGAGACAGACAGACAGAACACCAATCGAACAGAACACGCCAACATGAGAGACAGGACATGAGAGGACACCATCTAACAGAGACCTGTCAACATGAAGACAGACATTTAGTTTCATGTTTAGTATTACCGACAGAAAACATGCAGGAGCTAGAGCCATTTGTGTAATTTGGATAGAGCAGACATTTCCATATATTTTTGTTAGCTGTTGTGTGATCTAACTCCACCAGTCCCATTTATATAATTTACAAAGATAATACCATGTATTTTTTTTTTTATCAATTAGATATTTGATTTAACCATACTATTGTTGCTATATTTGTTCTTATATTTCTGATGATTAATAAACAATCGCAACCAAACTTTCTATGGCTTGTTTAAAAAATAGGCAATATTTTTTAGATGATTTAATTTCAAATAACCGAAAGTGAGAGTGGTAATCTGAATAAAGGGAAAAGCGCATTCTTGACACGTGTTACAATCTTACTAATCTGCTAGAGAACCAGTTTGGATTTAAGTATAGCTTTTGTATGACTGAAGCCTTTAGTGAGAGTCTAATGCTTTAATATTGAATAATTTCAAATTCATATCTACATAAATAGGCCCGTTTCATTTTGTCTAGTGGGAATCTGAATCTGGATTGGTTATGCCAGTATCTGATAGGCTGAAAGATATATTTGTTTGAGCTAAATCTAAACTCAGCTGATAACTAAACCAACTCGTCCTAAATGGAAACTCTAGTCCATACTAGACAAAATGGACGAACTCCTAGTCCCATAAGACAAAATGAACTCATCCCATACTAGACAAAATGAACTCTGTCCCATATAGAACAAAATGGAAACTCTAGTCCCATACAGACAAAAATGGAAACTCTAGTCCCATACTAGACAAAATGGAAACTCTAGTCCCAATACTAGACAAAATGAGAAAAACTCTAGTCCCATACTAGACAAATGGAAACTCTAGTCCATATAGAACAAAATGGAAACTAGTCCATTAACAATGAACTCTAGTCCCATACAGACAATGAATAGTCCTACAGACAAATGGAAACTCTAGTCCATACTAGACAAAATGGAACTCTAGTCCCATATAGACAAATGAAACTTCTACATACTAGACAAAATGGAAACTCTAGTCCCATCACAGACAAATGGAAACTCTAGTCCCATACAGACAAAATGGAAACTCTATCCCATACTAGACAAAATGAAACTCTAGTCCCATACTAGACAAAGATGGGAAAACTCTAGTCCCATATAGACAAAATGGAAACTCTAGTCCCATACTAGACAAAATGGAAACTCTAGCCATACTAACAAAATGGAAATCTATCCCATAGTAGACAAAAATGAAACTCTAGTCCACTAGACAAAATGGAAACTCTACCATACTAGACAAAATGGAAACTCTATCCCCTACAGCAAAATGGAAACTTCAGTCCCATATAGACAAAATGGAAACTCTAGTCCCATAAACTACAAAATGGAACTCTAGTCCATACTAGACAAAATGGAAACTCTAGTCCCATTCTAGACAAAAATGGAAACTCTAGTCCCATAGTAGACAAATGGAAACTCTAGTCCCATCATAGACAAAATGGAAACTCTAGTCCCATAACAAAATAGAAACTCTAGCCACACTAACAAAATGGACAACTCTAGTCCCATACTAGACAAATGGAAACTCTAGTCCCATACCTAGACAAATGGAAACTCTATCCCATAGTAGACAAAATGGAAACTAGTCCCATAAGACAAAATGGAAATCTAGTTCCAACTAGACAAAAAAACGCATCCAACTAACAAAATGAAAACTCTAGTCCCATAGTAGACAAAATTGAAACTCTTATCCACACTAGACAAAATGGAAACTCTAGTCCCATAGAGACAAAATTGAAAACTCTATTCCCACACTAGACAAATGGAAACTCTAGTGACCCATACTAGACAAAAAGGGAAACCTAGTCCCATACTAGACAAAAATGGAAACTCTAGCCACACTAGACAAAATAAACTCAGCCCATAGAACAAAATGGAAACTCTAGTCCCATAAGACAAAAAGATGAAACTCTAGCCATACTAGACAAATGAACTCTAAGTCCCATACTAGACAAAATGGAAACTCTAGTCCCATATCAGACAAAATGGAAACTCTAGCCCACACTAGACAAAATGGAAACTCTAGTCCCAATACTAGACAAAATGGAAACTCTAGTCCCATATAGACAAATGAAACTCTAGGTCCCACAGTAGACAAAATGGAAACTTTAGTCCCATACTAGACAAAATGGAAACTCTAGCCATAGTAGACAAATGGAAACTCTAAGTCCCATATAACAAAAATGGAAACTCTATTCCCATACTAGAACAAAATGGAAACGCTAGTCCCAAGACTAGACAAAAATGGAAACTCTAGTCCCATAGTAGACAAAATGGAAACTCTAGTCCCATCATAGACAAAAATGAAAACTCTAGTCCCATAAGTAGACAAAAATAGGAACTCTAGTCCCATACTAGACAAAAATGGAAACTCTAGTCCCACACTAGACAAAATGGAAACTCTTATAGTCCCATAGTCAGACAAAATTGAAACTCTAGTCCCACACTAACAAAATGGAAACTCTAGTCCCATAATAGACAAAATGGGAAAACTCTATCCCACAACTAGACAAAATGGAAAACTCTAGGCCCACTAGAGACAAAATGGAAACTCTAGTCCCAACTAGACAAAGAAACTCTAGTCCCTAACTAGACAAATGGAAACCTCTATCCATGACTAACAAAATGAAACTCTAGTCCCATACTAGACAAAATGGAAACTCTATCCCACACTAGACAAAATAAACTCATTCCCACACTAGACAAAATGGAAATGGCCCACACTAGACAAAAATGTGAACTCTAGTCCCATAGTAACAAATGGAACTCTAGCCATACTAACAAATGGAAAACTCTAGGCCCATACTCGGACAAAATGGAAACTCTGTCCCATTACTAGACAAAATGGAAACTCTAGTCCCAATACTGACCAAAATGGAACAACTCTAGTCCCCACACTAGAAAAATGGGGAAAACTCTATCCACCACTAGACAAAATGGAAACTCTAGTTCCCATAGTAGACAAATGGCCTCTAGTCCCATACAGACAAAAGTAAACTCTAGTCCCATACTAGACAAAAGGAAAACTCTTAGTCCCATAGCTAACAAATGGAAACTCTAGTTCCCATACAACAAAATGAAACTCTAGTCCCATACTAGATCAAAATGGAAACTCTAGTTCCCTTAGTTAGAAAAAATGGGAACTCTAGTCCCTTAGTAGACAAATGGAAACTCTAAGTCCCCATCTAGGACACATTGAAACTCTAGCCCATACAGCAAGAATGGAAACTCTAGTCCCATAGTAGACAAAATGGGAACTCTAGTCCCATACAAGACAAAATCGAAACTCTAGTCCTTACTAGACAAAATGAACTTCTAGTCCATACTAGACAAAATGAAAACTCTTATCCCTTAGTAAAATGAAACTAGCTACAACAAAATGAAACTCTAGTCCATACTAGACAAATGGAAACTCTAGTCCATAGTAGACAAAAATGGAAAACTCTAGTCCCAATACAGGACAAATGGATAATTAGTTCCCAACCTACAAACTCTAGTTTTTTCCCTATAGACAAAATGGAAACTCAGTACCCACACTAACAAATGGCAAACTCTAGTCCATAGTAGACAAAATGGAAACTCTAGTCCCACATAGGACAAATGGAACTCTAGTCCCCAGTAGACAAATGGAAACTCTAGCCCACTCAGGAAAAAAACCTTCTTTAGCACATAGACAAAATGAAACTCTAGTCCCACACTAGACAAAATGGGAAAACTCTAGTTCCCACATAGACAAAATGAAATTCTTCCCATACTGTAACAAAATGGAAACTCTAGTCCCCATATAGACAAAATGAAAACTCGCTAGGTCCCACACTAGACCAAATGGAAACTTCTAGGCCCATAGCTAGACAAAATGGAAACTCTCGCCCATAGGTAGACAAAAGAAACTCTAGTCCATACTAATGACTTACGCGACTAAAAATGAAACTCTAGTCCCATACTGGAACAAAATGGAACTCTAAGTCCCTACTAGACAAAATGGCAACTCTTTAGTCCCATAGTTAGACAACATGGAAACTTCTAGCCCATAGTAGACAAAATGAAAACTTGTCCCATAAAGACAAAATGGAAGCTATTGATGCTTTTTAATAATGGCGCAGGTAGTCCTAGTGGTTAGCGTTGGACTAGTAACTGAAGGTTGCAAGATGATCCCTGAGCTGACAATCAAAATCTGTCGTGTCTGCCCCTGAACAAGCATTAACCAATGTTCCTAGGCCGTCATTGAAAATAAAAGTTGGTCTAACTGACTTTCCTAAATAAAAAAAAAATTATATCTTATTATTATATTTTCATTTCACCACATTGATTCTATGGTGTACGACTGCTTTGCTAAAGAACGATGTTTAAACACCATAGGTCGATTCACTTATCCCTTCTCTGCAGCTTGCCCGACTCACTTCTCCCTACTTACTTGCAGCTGTCTCAGCCACTCGTCACCTCTGCACTTACTGCAGCCTCTCCAGCCCTACTTACTGCAGCTCTCTGCCTTCTCACTTACCAATCGCAGCTCTCTGCCCTACTTCTGGAGCCTCCTGCACTTACGAGCTCTCTTGCCCTACTTACTGCACTCTTCTGCCCTACTAACTGCAGCTCTCTGCCCTACTTACTGCGGACTCTCCAAGCCCTACTTACGCAGCTCTCTGCCCTACTTACTGCAGTCTTCTCCCACATGCACCTTGCCCCACTTACTGCAGCCTCTCTCCCCACTTACTGCAGCTCTCTGCCCTACTTACTGCAGCTCTCTGCCCTACTTACTGCAGCTCTCTGCCTTACTTACTGAAGCTCTCAGCCCTCCTTACTGCAGCTCTCAGCCCTACTTACTGCAGCTCTCCGCCCTACTTACTGCAGCTCTCTGCCTTACTTACTGCAGCTCTCTGCTCTACTTACTGCAGCTCTCTTCCCCACTTACTGCAGTTCTCTGCCCCACTTACTGCAGTTTTCTGCCCACTTACTGCAGTTCTCTGCCCTTCTTACTGCAGAACCACTGACCTATAATCTATACTTGACTATTGTTCCTGGTGTTATCCCTAAGATCTGGAAAGAGGCACATGTTCTCCCCCTACATTAATGAGGAGATCCTTCTGTCCAATTTCCAAATTAGTTGGAAATTGTTTTTTGAATCCCTGGCCAACTGTCAGCTAAGAACTTTTTAAACTTCTCACTCTATTCTTAATGTGCACCAGTCTGGTTTTAGACCTGGATGTAGCACCATTCCAGCTGCTATGTTTGTTTTAGATTGTGTTAAATTGCTTAGATCATAAAAATCATTGTTCTGCCTTATTTCTAGATTTTTCCAAGGCCTTTGACACTGTTGACCAGAATTATCTGTCAGAGAGGACACAATGTGTGATTTCTGATGGTGTTAAGTTTCATTTCCTGGATAGGTGTACCACAGGGGTCAATATTGGGACCTGTCCTCTTTACTATTTTTTATTGATATATTTTGATATATTTTTATTTTATTTATTTTGACACCCTTTTTCTCCCAATTTCAATTACGATCTTGTATCATTGCTGCAACTCCCCAATGGGCTCGGGAGAGGCAAAGGTTGAGTCATGCGTCCTCCAAAACATGACCCGCCAAACCGTGCTCCTTAACCAGGAAGCCAGCCACACCAATGTGTCGGAGGAAACACCGTTCAACTGGCGACCGAAGTCAGCCTGCAGGCGCCAGGCCCGCCACAAGGAGTCGCTAGTGCACAATGAGCCAATTAAAGCCCTCCCAGCCAAACCCTCCGCTATGCCATTGTCCCAACTGTTGGCCAGGATTTGTTACAGGTGCCAAATAACTTTGTTGCCTTATAGAAAACCCTGGTTGGTTTAAAACGTGTACTTAATGCAATCAAGACTAAATACATGTTGTTCTCTAATTCTGGCAAAAATATTTCAGGTACATATTTATTCACTGGACGGTGCTCCCATCGATCGGGTTGCTGCCTATAAATATTTGGGCATTTGGATTGACAAAGATGTCATGTTTAAAAAACATACAGGTGAGCTAGTTAAAAAGCTATGATTTTAAAGTGGACATCTTTTTTTTTAGATCTTGACTCTCCCTAAATTGCAGGAAGCAGATTGTACAGTCAACTTTCCTGCCAGTTCTTGACTGGTGACACCATTTACCAGATTGCAGCAGCCACTACTCTTAACCCTTTGGATGCTGTCTACCATAGCGCCCTTTGCTTTATCACAGGTGACTGTTTTTGTACTCACCACTCCATCCTGTATCAAAAGGTTGGCTGTTCCACATTTAAAGTCCCGTAGATCACTTAATTACTCCCTTTTTGTTTACAAAGCTCTACTACACAAGCTTCCGACTTACCTCAATTCATTGCCAAAGTATACAAGAATGAGCTACTAATCCCGCTCGCAGGATTGGTTAACTCTTGAGGTCCCTCAGGTCTCGACCAATTTAGGTAAATCCTCCGTTAGTTTTAGTGCCCCCCATTGTTGTTGGAATAACCTGCAAAATTCCTCGGCATCTTGATTCCCTGGCGCACCTAGGGCAGTCTAGGACTGTGGTGTTAAATGAATGAATTGATAATTGCAGTTGTTTCAATTGATTGTAATGGTTTATTTGCTGAAATTGTAATATTGTAATTGTGCCTTGTATTTTTTTAAATTATTCTTCTTATTTTATTTGGAAAGTTCATTTTCTTGATTGTGAAAATGTTTGTACTCAGGGAATGAAACCCTGGTCTCAATTGGGATCCCCTGACTAAATAAAGTCCACTTATCAGTACATTCGTAACAACCTAAACATTACGACTATTCGATCAAATAAGCCTCACGTAGCAAATTAGCAAATACATTTTACGTTGACCAAATTTGACACTCTCTCAAATCCCCACTTCCTCTGCTACTCGCTGTATTTTCATGCGGACAGATTTTAGGGATGAGTCAAGCCTCTCGCTTCTCTTCGTCCTCTTTGTAGCGATTCGGCCTATTTAAAACATCGCAATCTCCTGGCTGCATTTACCCACCAGCTTCAATAGCTTGAATATCCCCCCAAAAAACATGAAAATGCCATTTAAAACCCCATTAGCTGTTTGCCGAAAGCTTAGAAAAAAAGTTAAACTCAACATAATTCGTGATTCATTAAAACCTCACTCAACACTATGAGTGAGCTATACAGAAACTGCCACTTATGCTGGAAAGCTGTGTCTCTGAGAAATGTGTGTGTGTGTGTGTGTGTGTGTGTGTTGTGTGTGTGTGTGTGTGTGTGTGTGTGTGTGTGTGTGTGTGTGTGTGTGTGTGTGTGTGTGTGTGTGTGTGTGTGTGTGTGTGTGTGTGTGTGTGTGTGTGTGTGTGTGTGGTGACTGTACTGAACATGTACACTGTGTGTGCACTTCCCTTGCAGCAAAGCAGAGTCCAAACTGCAGTAGGAGTTGATATATGTTGCTCCAGTTCTGGGCTGAGTCTGGGCTGGGCTGCGGGTGGACAGTGTGGTAGTGTTGTGTTGCAGTGAGTCTGGGCTGGGCTGCCAGTGGACAGTGTGGTAGTGTTGTGGTGCTGTGTTGCAGTGAGTCCGGGCTGGGCTGCCAGTGGACAGTGTGGTAGTGGATTAGTGTTGTGCTGCTGTGTGTTGATGTTGCCCTTCAGTGTGAATAAGAGGATCACAGGACAGCTTGTTTATCAGTATTATGTTTTACCGAAGTATGGTGTTTACCAGTATAGTGTTTACCAGTATAGTGTTTACCAGTATAGGTGTTTACCAGTATGGTGTTTACCAGTAATGGGTGTGTTACCAGTATGATGTTGTAGCAGTATAGTGTTTACCAGTAGTGTTTACCAGTATAGTGTTTACCAGATATGTGTTTACCAGTATAGTTGTTTAGCAGTATGTGTTTACCAGTATAGTGTTTACCAGTATAGTGTTTACCAGTATTGTGTTTACCAGGTATGTGTTTACCACCAGTATATGTGTTAACCAGTATAGTGGGTTTACACCAGTATAGGTGTTTACCAGTATGGTGTTTACATGATGTGGTTTACCAGTAGAGTGTTTACCAGTATGGTGTTTACCAGTATTATGTTTACCAGTATAGTGTTTACCAGTATGGTGTTTACCAGAATGGTGTTTACCAGTATAGTGTTTACCAGTATGGTGTTTACGAGTACCAGTATGTGTTTACCAGTATGGTGTTTACCAGTATGGTGTTTTACCAGTATTGGTGTTTACCAGTAGTGTTTAACAGAATGGTGTTTA
Source organism: Salvelinus sp. IW2-2015 (assembly GCF_002910315.2). Classification (NCBI taxonomy): domain Eukaryota; kingdom Metazoa; phylum Chordata; class Actinopteri; order Salmoniformes; family Salmonidae; genus Salvelinus; species Salvelinus sp. IW2-2015. The sequence continues at coordinate 16,604 of NW_019944468.1, read as the reverse complement.
CCAGTAATGGTGTTTACCAGTATGAGTGTTTACGCAGTATGGTGTTTACCGAGTACCTGGTGTTTACCAGTATGAGGTTTACCGAGAATGGTGTTTACCAGTATGGTGTTTTTACCAGAATGGTGTTTCCCAGTATAGGTGTTACCAGTATAGTGTTTACCAGAATGGTGTTTTACCAGTGATGGTGTTTTACCAGTATGGTGTTTACCAGTATGGTGTTTACCAGTATAGTGTTTACCAGAATGGTGTTTACCAGACAGGGGGGGCAGAGAAGGAGGGAGAGAGAGAGAAAGAGAGAGGGGTGTGGGTAGCGGTGTGTGTGTGTCGATAGCGGTGTGTGGGTGGGTAGCGGTGTGTGTGTGTGGGTAGCGGTGTGTGGGTGGGTAGCGGTGTGTGTGTGCGGGTAGCGGTGTGTTCATCCCTGTAGCTATTGGCTTGTTAGCAGCATTGTGGTTGCCCTCAAATACATCCCTTGTGATTAGAACTCATTTTCTTGAAATGATCCGAAGGAAGGAGGTTTTCTCATGCAGTGAATGGCATTTAGCTGAAGGTCTTGACTGTAGCCCAAACTACTGAATGAATGGTAGCATGGTTAGCCATGGCTAATGAAGACATCTCCTCTCCTGCCCACACTAGACTGTGACAGAGCTGTTAGTGGGGGGGTTTCTCTTCCCTCCGGCATCACAGGGCACTGTATTTCAGCTCCCCCGAGGGACTGGGAGAAGGAGGAGGAGTGGGCACTGCAGGGACTGAGGAAATCTGGTAGCCATTTTTAAATGAGCTCTCCCACAGGGCAGGAAGGCACCCACTGAGCACCCACTGGTTGGATCCTTTATGTTGTACCAATGTGGAATAGACGTTGAATTGACGTCTGTGCACAGTGTGTAGGCACGCTCACTACATCAATGACCTGCTTAAGAAGCACCTCAGTCCCCACTCTACTTACATGTTGGAAATGTTGGACACTAGAGAATGCCGGCTAAAATAATACTATGATAAAAAGGAATGAGAGGCCCGCACACTGAACATTAAGCATCAGGGAAATAAAGGGAAGCAATGTGTGCTATGACAGCTGCCCCCAAATTCAAGTAAACATTTTCAACCATAGCAACAACAAAAAAACTCTGTGGATGGGGTTTATACTGTACTGTATTTGTAAATATGCCAGTTCTGCATTTTAAAGACAGATGGTACCTTGTGGTTCTGTAGTGAACAGACTGGGATGAGGCTTGACACAAATGTATTCAGTGAAAACTGGAGCAGCAAGCTGGAGGAGAGAACGGCGTTTGTCTCATCTTGACTTCAGAGACTTGAGTTTTAAGTTGTTGGTTAATGTCCTCGATCGGCTGTTGCCAGTTCTGACTCAAGGCTACATTTACATTTTAGTAATTTAGCAGACGCTCTTATCCAGAGCGACTCACAGGAGCAATTACGGTTAAGTGCCTTGCTCAAGGGCACATCGACAAAAATGTTTCATCTATTCGGCTCAGGGATTCAAACCAGGAACCTGTCGGACACTGGTCCAATTCTCTTAACCGCTAAGCTACCTGCATAACACAACACAGGCTGTTCTTCACAGACGAGGAGGAAATGTGCTCTGTTGATAAAAAAATAAGGAGTGGAAAACTGAAAACCCTTTTCAGTAGATATTCTTAGGATGCACCCTATTCCCTATGTGGGCCCTGGTCAAAAGTAGTGCATCCTATTCCCTATGTGGGCCCTGGTCAAAAGTAGTGCGTTATATAGGGTGCCATTTGGGACAAGTGGAAGAGGATCCATACAGATCAGCCATGTTTATTTCAGGCTGCCATTGTCTTGCATTATTTAACTGGAGGTGAATCGTTTGAGGCCGGCTAGCGGTAATTAGCCTGCGGTGTCTTGGGACATCCTACAATTACACCACACCGCTGAGCCACTAAACGGACATTTTAGACCCATGACTGAGCTTTCTAATGAACAAAGGGCCCTCACTAATAACGTGTTCCTGCTTAGGTTGGGGGAAAAACACTATAATCCTGCTGACATTACAACCTTTCTCTTTATCTGCACCGAGAGGGATTTTGTTATTTTGTTCCCATTATGAATCCATTTTCAAATTTGAATTAATTTCTATGAATGGTGTGCTAACTAAAGCTTTCTCTGCTGCCCATCAAAAGTTCTCATTTAGTTTGAAAGTGTCTTGATGTTTATACAGTAAATCTGAGAAGGACTGTGCCTGTGTTCACTCTCACTCTCACTCTCTCTCTGTCTCTGTCTCTGTCTCTCTCTATCTGTCTCTCTATCTGTCTCTCTCTGTCTCTCTGTCTCTCTCTCTACCTCTCCCCCTCTCTCTCTCTACCTCTCTCTCTCTCTCCCTCCCTCTCCTACTCTCACTCTCTCCTCTCTCTCCCTCTTTCTCTCGTATACACTGATTGTGTAAGTGGGTAGGTTTTTAAAAGAAGTGCAGACAGCCAATCATGCAGAGCAGACATTTCCCACCCATAATAGAACCCTCAGGGGGAAGTAAATACAAGGACAGTGGCCATTTTTAACCTAAAGCAAGATAAGTGCACTGATTTTTATTTTTGTATTAAAAGTACAGCACTTTGCTTATTCGCTGCTGGGGCCACAAACCTCATCAAGGACAGAGTCATGCTGCTGGAGAAGTGGCACACAGAGATGGACGGTATTTCTGTTACATGTATTTTAAATATGTATTTCAATTACTTCTGAGTATTTAAGCATTTATATTATCCTGGGTTGAACTACACTCCGATGTATTTTGTAAAAGATACTTTCAAGAGCTCGTAATTTATATTTTCAAAATACAAAATACTTTCCTAGGCCATGTTTTTTTTTTAGAGCGGTTCACCATTTTGTGGGCACCTTTCACCATCATTGGTATCAGAAGTCTGATGGCACTATGGTGTGATAAGACCGTAGGCTAAATTAGGTTGTCTAGAAGGGATACAGCTTTTGTCAAAATTGACTTTCGTAGCAGGTTTAGGAGAACTTACGCAGCAGGTTAAGACAATTAACATAGCAGGTTAGGAAAATTAAGTTGACCAGGACAGACTTCCATTTCATTTTCTCTTCCTCCTCTCTTTTATCTCTTTCTCTCCGTCTTTGTTTTTAAGTCAAATGATGCTCTTTAACTCTGATCCTCTTTTCACCAGTGGGATTCAATGACCTGAATAACAAAGCTTATCTCATTAAAATAAGATATTTTGTTCCACTGCAGAGCTATGATGATTTTTTACATCTAGTTATGTTGTTGCCCTGAATACTGCAGTAAAAACTATTTATTCAACAAGCACAACATGACTTTTAGACAGCTGAAGCAAGGACACACGTTTTCTTCTGGATATGTACAGTGGAGAGAAAAAGTATGTGAACCCTTTGATCTGATCTTTATCTAAGTCACAACAACAGACAAACACAGTGTGCTTAAACTAATAACACACAAATTATTATATTTTTCTTTTCTATGTTGAATACATCATTTAAACATTCACAGTGTAGGTTGGAAAAAGTATGTAGGCTAATGACTTCTCCAAAAGCTAATTGGAGTCAGGAGTCAAATCAATGAGACGAGATTGGAGATTTTGGTTAGAGCTGCCCTGCACCATAAAAAAACTCACAAAATTTGAGTTTGCTATTCACAAGAAGCATTGCCTGATGTGAACCATACCTCAAACAAAAGAGATCTCAGAAGACCTAAGATTAAGAATTGTTGCCTTGCATAAAGCTGGAAAGGGTTACAAAAGTATCTCTAAAAGCCAGTCCACGGTAAGACAAACTGTCTATAAATGGAGACATTTCAGCACTGTTGCTACTCTCCCTAGGAGTGGCCGTCCTGCAAAGATGACTGCAAGAGCACAGCGCAGAATTCTCAATGAGGTTAAGAAGAATCCTAGAGTGTCAGCTAAAGACTTACAGAAATCTCTGGAAGATGCTAACATCTCGGTTGACGAGTCTATAATACGTAAAACACTAAACAAGAATAGTGTTCATGGGAGGACACCATGGAAGAAGTCACTGTTGTCCAAAAAAAAAACATTGCTGCACATTTGAAGTTCGCAAAAGAGCACCTGGATGTTCCACAGCGCTACTGGCAAAATATTCTGTGGACAGATGAAACTACAGTTGAGTTGTTTGGAAGGAACACACAACACTATGTGTGGAGAAAAAAAGGCACAGCACACCAACATCAAAACCTCATCCCCACTGTAAAGTATGGTGGAGGGAGCATCATGGTTTGGGGCTGCTTTGCTGCCTCAGGGCCTGGACAGCTTGCTATCATCGACGGAAAAATGAATTCCCAAGTTTATCAATACATTTTGCAGGAGAATGTAAGGCTATCTGTCCGCCAATTGAAGCTCAGCAGAAGTTAGGTGATGCAACAGAACAACAACCCAAAGGACAGAAGTAAATCAACAACAGAATCGCTTGAACAGAAGAAAATATGCCTTCTGGAGTGGCCCAGTCAGAGTCCTGGCCTCAACCCGATTGAGATGCTGTGGCATGACCTCAAGAGAGCAGTTCACACCAGACATCCCAAGAATATTGTGGAACTGAAACAGTTTTGTAAAGAGGAATGGTCCAAAATTCCTCCTGAACGTTGTACAGGTCTGATCTGCAAATACAGAAAGCGTTTGGTTGAGGTTATTGCTGCCAAAGGAGGGTCAACCTGTTATTAAATCCAAAAGTGCACATACTTTTTCCAAACTGCACTGTCAATGTTTACACGGTGTGTTCAATAAAGACATGAACATTTTTAATTGTTTGTGTGTTATTAGTTGTGACTTAGATGAAGATCAGATACAATTGTATGACAAATTTATGCAGAAATCCAGGTAATTCTAAAGGGTCCACATACTTTTTCTTCTCATTATATTTTAGAGTCAATATTCTATTAGAGGTCCAGGTACTCATTATATCCTGTTTGGGCTAGGGGGCAGCATTTTCACGTTTGGATGAAAAGCGTGCCCAGAGTAAACTGACTGCTACTCAGTCCCAGTTGCTAATATATGCATATTATTAGTAGATTTGGATAGAAAACACTCTGAAGTTTCTAAAACTGTTTGAATGATGTCTGTGTGTCACGAACGTCGTCAGGGAAATGACCGGACCAAGGTGCAGCGTGGTGAGCGTACATTAATCTTTATTTTAAACGTCGCCAACCAAAACAAGAAACAAGAAAAACGAACGTGAACCTTACTAGGGCTATACAGGCCACTAACAAAGACAACTAACCACAACTAAGGTGGCAAAACAGGCTGCCTAAGTATGATTCCCAATCAGAGACAACGATAGACAGCTGCCTCTGATTGGGAACCACACTCGGCCAAACACACAGAAATACAAAACATAGAATGCCCACCCCACATCACACCCTGACCTAACCAAATAAAGAAATAAAATGTCTCTCTAAGGTCAGGGTGTGACACTGAGTATAACAGAACTCATATGGCAGGCGAAAACCTGAGAAAAATCCAACCAGGAAGTGGGAAATCTGAGGTTGGTAGTTTTTCAACTCTTGGCCTATCGAATACACAGTGTCTATGGGTCATATTGCACTAAGGCTTCCACTAGATGTCAACAGTCTTTAGAATCTTGTTTGATGCTTCTACTGTGAAGTGGGGGCGAATGAGAGGGGATTGAGTAAGGTCTCCCAGATAGCCATGAGCTGACCATGCGCGTTCACTTGAGAGTTAGCTTGAGTTCCATTGCATTTCTAAAGACACAGGAATTCTCCGGTTGGAACATTATTGAAGATTTATGTTAAAAACATCCTAAAGATTGATTCTATACTTCGCTTGACATGTTTCTACGGACTGTAACGGAACTTTTTGACTTTTCGTCTGCTCCTAGTGATCGCGCGTCATGAATTTGAAATACTGGGCTAAACGCGCTAATAAAAAGGAGGTATGTGGACATAAATGATGAACTTTATCGAACAAATCAAACATTTATTGTGGAACTGGGATTCCTGGGAGTGCATTCTGATGAAGATCATCAAAGGTAAGTGAATATTTATAATGCTATTTCTGACTTCTGTTGACTCCAACATGGCGGATAACTGTTTGGGTTGTGTTGGTCTCTGAGCGCCGTACTCAGATTATTGCATGGTTTGCTTTTTCCGTAAAGTTTAAAAAAAATCTGACACAGCGGTTGCATTAAGGAGAAGTATTTACATTTACATTTTACATTTAAGTCATTTAGCAGACGCTCTTATCCAGAGCGACTTACAAGTTGGTGCATTCACTTTATGATATCCAATGGAACAACCACTTTACAATAGTGCATCTAGCTCTTTTAAGGGGGGAGGGGGTTAGACGGATTACTTTATCCTATCCTAGGTATTCCTTAAAGAGGTGGGGTTTCAGGTGTTTCCGGAAGGTGGTGATTGACTCCGCTGACCTGGCGTCGTGGGGGAGTTTGTTCCACCATTGGGGTGCCAGAGCAGCGAACAGTTTTGACTGGGCTGAGCGGGAGCTGTACTTCCTCAGAGGTAGGGAGGCGAGCAGGGCAGAGGTGGATGAACGCAGTGCCCTTGTTTGGGTGTAGGGCCTGATCAGAGCCTGAAGGTACGGAGGTGCCGTTCCCCTCACAGCTCCGTAGGCAAGCACCATGGTCTTGTAGCGGATGCGAGCTTCAACTGGAAGCCAGTGGAGAGAGCGGAGGAGGCGGGGTGACGTGAGAGAACTTGGGAAGGTTGAACACCAGACGGGCTGCGGCGTTCTGGATGAGTTGTAGGGGTTAATGGCACAGCAGGGAGCCCAGCCAACAGCCGATTGCAGTAATTCCAGACGGGAGGATATCAAGTGCCTGGATTAGGACCTGCGCCGCTTCCTGTGTGAGGCAGGGTCGTACTCTGTGAATGTTGTAGAGCATGAACCTACAGGAACGGGTCCACCCTAGATGTTAGTTGAGAACGACAGTGTGTTGTCCAGGATCACGCCAGGTTCTTAGCACTCTGGGAGGAGGACGCAATGGAGTTGTCAACCGTGATGGCGAGATCATGGAACGGGCAGTCCTTTCCCGGAGGAAGAGCAGCTCCGTCTTGTCGAGTTCAAGCTTGAGGTGGTGATCCGTCATCCACACTGATATGTCTGCCAGACATGCAGAGATGCGATTCGCCACCTGGTTATCAGAAGGGAAAGGAGAAGATTAATTGTGTTCGTCTGCATAGCATGATGAAGGAGAGACCATGTGAGGATATGACAGAGCCAAGTGACTTGGGTGTATAGCGAAAATAGAGAGAGGCCTAGAACAGAGCCCTGGGGGCACCAGTGGTGAGAGCACGTGTGCGGAGACAGATTCTCGCCACGCCACCTGGTAGGAGTGACCTGTCAGGTAGGACGCAATCCAAGCGTGGGCCGCGCCGGAGATGCCCAACTCGGAGAGGGTGGAGAGGAGATCTGATGGTTCACAGTATCAAAGGCAGCAGATAGGTCTAGAAGGATGAGAGCAGAGGAGAGAGAGTTAGCTTTAGCAGTGCGGGGCGCCTCCGTGACACAGAGAAGAGCGAGTCTCAGTTGAATGACTAGTCTTGAAACCTGACTGATTTGATCAAGAAGGTCATTCTGAGAGAGATAGCAGGAGAGCTGGCCAAGGACGGCACGTTCAAGAGTTTTTGGAGAGAAAAGAAAGAAGGGATACTGGTCTGTAGTTGTTGACATCGAGGGATCGAGTGTTAGGTTTTTCAGAAGGGGTGCAACTCTCGCTCTCTTGAAGGCGGAAGGGACGTAGCCAGCGGTCAAGGATGAGTTGATGAGCGAGGTGAGGGAAGGGAGAACGGTCTCCGGAAATGGTCTGGAGAAGAGAGGAGGGGATAGGGTCAAGCGGGCAGGTTGTTGCGGCGCCGGCCGTCACAAGACGCGAGATTTCACTGGAGAAGAGAGGGAGAAAGAGGTCAAAGCACAGGTAGGCAGTGTGAGGCAGAACCAGCGGTGTCGTTTGACTTAGCAAACGAGGATCGGATGTCGTCGACCTTCTTTTCAAAATGGTTGACGAAGTCATCCGCAGAGAGGGAGGAGGGGGGGAGGGGGAGAGATTCAGGAGGGAGGAGAAGGTGGAAAGAGCTTCCTAGGGTTTAGAGCAGATGCTTGGAATTTAGAGTGGTAGAAAGTGGCTTTAGCAGCAGAGACAGAAGAGGAGAATGTAGAGAGGAGGGAGTGAAAGGATGCCAGTCCGCAAGTATATCTTTAATTCTGTGAATACCACTTGTATCTTTTATCAATGTTTATTATGAGTATTTCTGTAAATTGATGTGCCTCTGTGCAAATTCCATGGGATGTTTTGGAGCAAAGCCAAATGTAAATGAGGTTTTGGATATAAATATGAAACTTGATCGAACCAGAAACATACATGTATTTGTGTAACATGTTGTCCCGGGAGTGTCATCTGATGAAGCATCATCAAACGTTAGTGATTCATTTATCTCTATTTCTGCTTTTTTTTACTCCTCTCTTTGGTGAAAACTCGCTGTATGCTTTCTTGACTAGTTGCTGCCTAACATAATGATATGTTCTGCTTTCGCCGAAAAGCCTTTTTGAAATCGGACACTGTGGTTGGATAACGAGAATTGAATCTCGTGTACTCTGAACACTTGTATGTTTGAGAAATTGAATTATGAGATTCTGTTGATTGAATTTGGCGCCCTGCAATTTCTGCTAGCGGAACCCCGATCCTAGACAGGATATTTAGGTCCTGTTACTCATTATATTTAAAAGGCAATATTCTATTAGAGGTCCCGGTACTCATCATATTTTTAGAGTCAATATTCATTAGAGGTCCGGTACTAATCATATTTTAGAGTCAATATTCTATTAGAGGTCGAGGTACTCAAAGTGGATCCGGCCCACTTCACACACAGGCCTATAGTATTGTAGTGTGCAATTGTTTGTGTGCCAATGAAAACACAGATGTGCCACCTGATTTCTTCCTGTTGCAGTCTTCATGGCCATAGGCCTATTACTGCCCCCCCCCCCCCCCCATTTTCATATGCCTGACACATAGTGGATATCCTCTGCTGACTGCCTGGTTAAATACCAACACCATTCCTCATCCTACAATGACCAGGACGTGAACAGCTATTGCTTCCATTCTCTCTCTCCGTCTCTTCCATTCTCCCTCCGTTTCTTCCATTCCCCCCCTCCGTTCTTTCATTCCCCCCCTCCGTTTCTTCCATTCCCCCCCTCCGTTTCTTCCACCCCCCCTCCGTTTCTTCCACCCCCCCCCCCCCCCGCCCCCCCCATCCGTCTCTCTAATACTCTCTAATTCACCCCATTTCTATCACCGGGGGTAATGGGAGAGAATGGGAAATTTTCTCTCTTCACGATAGTGTATCTGCCTGGGGCCCTAAGGGAAGGGAAGCTTGTGGAAGGAAGGCTATATATGTTAGCCTGCAGTACATAATGTGTCATGCATCTAATTTGATTCGTTATTTTGCACGAGAAAAGGGCTATAAAAAATAAAGTGGGCTTAAAGGTGTGTGTGCTCTCTGTTTTGTGAGAGAAAAGGATCCCCACCTCGTTCAGTTTTTCGTGTACACAGCCAGCTTTAAACGACAGCATACACCAACTTTAACCAACAGCATCACAGAACACTCTTTTAACTGACAGCATCACAGACCTCTTTTAACTGACAGCATCACATACCTTTTAAGCCAACAGCATCACCAGACTCTTTAGTTCCGACAGCATCACATACCTCTTTATCTCACGATCCGACACTCATCCGCAGATCACAGACATCTTTAGAACAAAAAACGGTGAAGGTTAATATTATTTATCTAATCTATCAAAACCATTTAGAATTGATCAAATAAAGTAATTACAATTTGACATTTGAGGCAAACTGTTCTTCACACAGTGTCTAGATCCTCTAGTAACAGATACAGCATGTTAACAAGTGTCAGACGCAGGTCCTCTAGTACAGATACAGCATGTAACACAGTGTTCAGACTCAGGTCTTCTAGTAACAGATACAGCATGTTAACACAGTGTCATACTCAGGGTCTTCTAGTAACAGATACAGCATGTTAACACAGTGTCAGACTCAGGTCTTCTAGTAAACAGATACAGCATGTTAACACAGTGTCAGAGCTCAGGTCTTCTAGTAACAGATACAGCATGTTAACACAGTGTCAGACTCAGGTCTTCTAGTAACAGATACAGCTGTTAACACAGTGTCAGACTCAGGGTCCTCTAGTAACAGATACAGATGTTTAACACAGTGTCAGACTCAGGTCTACTAGGAACAGATACAGCATGTTAAACACCAGTGTCAGACTCAGGTCTCTAGTACAGATACAGCATGTTACACAGTGTCAGACTCAGGTCCTCTAGTAACAGATACAGCATGTTAACACAGTGTCAGATCCAGTCTTCTAGTAACAGATACAGCATTGTTAACACAGCGTGTCAGACTCAGGTCTTCTAGTAACAGATACGTAGCGATGTTTAACACAGTAATAGACTCAGGTCTTCTAGTAACAGATACAGCATGCTAAACACTTGTGCTAGCTCAGGCGTCTCTAGGACAGATATCAAGCATGTTAACACTGTGTCAGACTCGGTCCTCTAGTAACAGATACACCATGCAGCCCATATACCGTATGGAAATTTTTTGTCCCTCCCCCACCCCACTACTGAGAATCCTTTACATTGACAATAGTTCCATCTCTGGAGCTGCTGTCATCAAGCAAATATCCCAGATTCATCTGTCTCTCTGAGGGTGTTCTCCTGTCTAAAGTCTAGTTTGATCCTCAGTGCTTCTGTAGTGAGGAAACAGGGAGCAGGAGCGAGGAGGTTTGGGGGGAGGCGGAGGGATGATGGAAGAGGGGCCGAGAATGAGGAGAGGGAGGATGAGGAGAGGGAGGATGAGAAGAGGGAGGATGAGAAGAGGGAGGATGAGAAGAGGGAGGATGAGAAGAGGGAGGATGAGGAGAGGGAGGATGAGAAGAGGGAGGATGAGGAGAGGGAGGATGAGGAGAGGGAGGATGAGGAGAGGGAGGGCTACTTCACTGACAGTCTGTTCATCTGGCTGTGGTTGAAACCCACCTGAGGTTCTGATGGGGGACATCAGTCTGCATAACACACTAACGTGTCATCAGCCTTCAAAGGACCGTATGTTCTCTGTGTCTATTGAGAGCCAAGGGAAGCCCCAGTGGCTCAGTTACAATATGCCTGTAGAGTGTCATACTGCAAGTGTCACTTAGCACGGTAGTGCTGTCCATCTGCCCTTGCAGTGTTAGCAGTCACAATACATAGTGCGTGTCATAAATAGCACCCTATATACCTATGTAGTGTACTACGCTGTAGAAAAACATATAGTATACCGTAAGTCCAACTACCACACTGTTAACAGGTTGAACCGGCAATGAAAACAGACAGGCCTCTCCTTGCCACTCTACTAGGGTGTGTGTGTGTGGGGGGTCTGTGCCTGCATTGTTGTGTGGTTGTGTGAATGTATGTGTGTGTGTGTGTGTGTGTGTGTGTGTGTGTAGCACTTTGCACACTAAGTGACCTCTCCAAGGACTTTCGACACTGTGAGCAGGGAACTACTATGAGGCATTCTACTCAGATGTGGCTGTCCAGACAAATTTGTCAACATCCTTTGCCAGTTCCATGATGGGGTGATGGTTCGGGTGGCCATAGGAGGGTAGGAGTCAGTGCCTGTTGGAGTAAGTATCGGTGTGAGGCAGGGGTGTGTGCTGGCACCGGTTCTCTTTAACATCTTCCTCCTAGGTGTGACCCAGCTTCTCCACACGGAGCTTGAGGACAGCAGCGGGGTTGTGGTGGACTTCAGGCTGGATGGAAACCTGTCGTTCTGCCCCTGAACAAGGCAGTTAACCCACTGTTCCTAGGCCGTCATTGAAAATAAGAATTTGTTCTTATTAACTGACTTGCCTAGTTAAATAAAGGTGAAATAAAAAATGTAATAAAAATATTCAACGTCAGGAGGCTCCAAGCAACTACCAAGGTTTTGACAGAGTGGGTTCTTGAGCTACGGTATGCTGATGACTGTGCTCTTGTGGCCCACTCTCAGGAAGACCTTCAGTCCGTCCTTGTAGCGTCGGTGAGGGTCTATAGCAGGATGGGACTGTCTATCAACACCACCAAGACAGAGATGGTCTGCCAATGGAGATCCAGCCCTCCACCCACCATGCCTGTCTTCACCATTGAACACAAATCACAATAGTACCGTCCTTCAAATACCTGGGCAGCATCCTCTCAGAGGACTGCAGCATTGACCTCGGAATTCAAAACAGGATCAAGCCAGCATCAGCTGTCTTCAGGAAACTCCGACACAGGGTCTTACCGAAACAGGGATATCCAGCTCCACACCAAAATCACTGTCTATCAAGCCGTCTGCATCGCCACACTTCTTTACAGCTGTGAAGACTGGGTCACTTATAGCCACCACCTTTATGCAGCTCGAGCGATTCCACATAAGATGCCTGCAGCGCATCCTGGGAATCACCTGGTGCGACCTTGTGCCCCTTACAGAAATACTTGCTAAGACCAACTGCAAGAGTAAGGAGGCCATGGTCACCCAGCACCAACTACGCTGGCTTGGGCATGTCATTAGAATGTCTCAGGAGTACTTTGGTGCAAAAAGTGCAAATCAATCCCAGAACAACAGCAAAGGACCTTGTGAAGATGCTGGAGGAAACAGTAAAACGAGTCCTGTATTGACATAACCTGAAAGGCCACTCAGCAAGGAAGAAGCCACTGCTCCAAAACCACCATAAAAAAGACAGACTACAATTTGAAACTGCACATGGGGACAAAGTTCGTACTTTTTGGAGAAATATCCTCTGGTCTGATGAAACAAAAATAGAACTGTTTGGCCATAATGACCATCGTTATGTTTGGAGGAAAAGGGGGGAGGTTTGCAAGCCAAAAAACACCATCCCAACCATGAAGCACGGGGGTGGCAGTATCATGTTGTGGGGGTGCTTTGCTGCAGGAGGGACTGGTGCACTTCACAAAATAGATGGCATCACGAGGGAGGACAATTATGTGGATATATTGAAGCAGCATCTCAAGACATCAGTCAGGAAGTTAAAGCTTGGTCGCAAATGGGTCTTCCAAATGGACAATGACCCCAACCATACTTCCAAAGTTGTGGCAAAATGGCTTAAGCACAACAAAGTCAAGCTATTGGAGTGGCCATCACAAAGCCCTGACCTCAATCCTATAGAAAATTTGTGGGCAGAACTGAAAAAGTGTGTGCGAGCAAGGAGGCCTACAAACCTGACTCAGTTACACCAGCTCTGTCAGGAGGAATGGGCCAAAATTCACCCAACTGATTGTGGGAAGCTTGTGGAAGGCTACCCGAAAAGTTTGACCCAAGTTAAACAATTTCAAGGCAATGCTACCAAATACTAATTGAGTGCATGTAAACTTCTGACCCACTGGGAATGTGATGAAAGAACTAAAAGCTGAAATAAATCATTCTCTCTACTATTATTCTGATTATTTCACATTCTTAAAATAAAGTGGTGATCCTAACTGACCTAAAACAGGACATTTTTACCAGGATTAAATGTCAGGAATTGTGAAAACTGAGTTGAAATGTATTTGGCTAAGGTGTATGTAACCTTCCGACTTTAACTGTACATACACATACACACACATATACACACATACTGTACACACATTCACACACACACATACATACACACACACACACACACACACACACATACACACACATATACACACATACTGTACACACATTCACACACACACACACATACATACACACACACACACACACACACACATTCACACATACACACACACACATACACACGTGTTGTGTGTGTCTTTGTGTGTGTGTGYGTGTGWGCGTGYGTGCRTTTKTGTGTGTGTGTGTGTGTGTGTGTGTGTGTGTGTGTGTGTGTGTGTGTGTGTGTGTGTGTGTGTGTGTGTGTGTGTGTGTGTGTGTGCGTGCCTCATCTTGCAGGCCACCAGCCATCACTGTGCGTGTACATGTGTTAGTATGTGTTACACCTCCCCGTGCGATGCCACAAGCAGCTGCTAGCTCGATGTAGTACTGAGGTGCTTGTGACACGGTGGAGAATAAGTCAGTATTAGGACGTGTGAAATGCTTGATAACGTATGTGATATCAACAGAGGTATATTTTCAGGGGTGATTTAAATACTGACTTGCTTTCATCAAGCTGCCCACTCAAGAAAGAAGCTTCAAACTGTAAACAGTGCCTGCAACCTGGTTCCGGTTATCAGTCAACCTACCAGGGTAGCAACAAACAGCACAGGAAATAAATCTTCAACATTTATTGATCACATCTTTATTAACGCTGCAGAAATGTGCTTGAAAGCAGTATCCAGATCCATCGGATGTAGTGATCACAATACAGTAGCACATATCTAGGGAAACCAAAGTTCCAAAGGCTGGGGCTAATATAGTGTTTAAGAGGTCACACAATACGTTTTGTAGTGATTCCTATTGTCACGCCCTGGCCTTAGTTATCTTTGTTTTCTGTAATATTTTGGTTAGGTCAGGGTGTGACAGGGGGGATGTTTGTGTATAGTTGTCTCGTCTGGGGTGGTTGTATGGTATAGGGGGTTTTGGTAGAGTGTATGGGTTTGTGTTGAGTGTAGGTGTCTAGGTAAGTCTATGGTTGCCTGAATGGTTCTCAATCTGAGACAGCTGTCATTCATTGTCTCTGATTGGGAGCCATATTTAAGGCAGCCATAGGCAGTAGGCTTTTGTGGGTAATTGTCTATGTTTAACGTTTGTAGCTTGTGTATGCACTTACGTTTGTAGCTTCACGGTCGTTTGTTGTTTTGTAAAAGTGTTCGTTTTTCGTGTTTCATCTTCAAAAATAAAAGAAGATGTATTTCTCTCACGCTGCGCCTTGGTCCACTCTTCCTCATCAAGACGATCGTGACACCTATGTTGATGATGTAAATAATATTTGCTCGTCTGTGGTGTGTAGGATCAACCAGACACAGCACTTAACACATTTATGAAATTACATATTCCAATTACCAATAAACATGCACCCATTAAGAAAATGACTGAGAAGAAAACGGTTAAATCCCTGTGGATTGATGAAAATGACTGAGGATGATAGTGGATGATATTGAGGATGATAGTGGACGATATTGCCACTCCTATTCGCCATCTCTTCAATCCAAGCCTACTAGAAAGTGTGCACCCTCAGGCCTGGAGGGAAGTAAAAGTCATTCCACTACCCAAGAATAGCAAAGCACCTTTACTGTCTCAAACAGCCAACCAAATCAGCCTGTTACCAACCCTTAGTAAACTTTTGACCAGATACAATGCTGTTTTCAGCACACTTATAGGGAAGGGCATTCAACATGTACGGCACTTACACAAATGACTGATGATTGGCTGAGAGAAATAATTGATGATAAAATTATTGTGGGAGCTGTTTTGTTAGACTTCAGTGCAGCTTTTGACATTATTGATCATAATCTGCTGCTGGAAAAATGAATGTGTTATGACTTTACATCCCCTGCTATACTGTGGATTGAGAGATAACTGTCTAACAGAACACAGAGGGTTGTTCTTTAATGGAAGCCTCGACAACATAATCCAAGTAGAGTCAGGCATACCCCAGGGCAGCTGTTTAGGCCCCTTTTACTTTTTTCAATCGTTACTAATGACATGCCACTGGCTCTGAGTAAGGCCTGTGTGTCTATGTATGCTGATGACTCAACACTATACATGTCAGCTACTACAACAAAGAGCTGCAGTCAGTTTCAGAATGTCTGGCAAGAAATAAGTTATTCTTAAATATTTCATAAACTGAAAGCATCGTATTTGGTATGAATCATTCACTAAACCCTAATCCTCAATTAAATATTGTAATGAATAATGTGGAGATTGAGGACGTTGAGGTGACTAAACTGCTTGGAGTAACCCTGGATTGTAAACTGTCATGGTCAAAACATATTGATACAACAGTAGCTAAAATGGGTAGAAGTCTGTCCATAATAAAGCACTGCTTTGCCTTCTTAACAACACTATCAACAAGGCAGGTCCTACAGGCCCTAGTTTTGTCCCACCTGTACTACTGTACAGTTGTGTGGTCAGGTGCCACAAAGAGGGACTTAGGAAAATTACAATTGGCTCAGAACAGGGCAGCACGGCTGGCCCTTGGATGTAAACAGAGAGCTAATATTAATAATATGCATGTAAATCTCTCCTGGCTCAAAGTAGAGGAGAGATTGACTTCATCACTACTTGTTTCTGTAAGAAGTATTGACATGTTGGATGCACTGAGCTGTCTGTTTAAACTACTGGCACACAGCTCGGACTCCCATGCATACCCCACAAGACATGCCACCAGAGGTCTCTTCACAATCCCCTAGTCCAGAACAGACCATGGGAGGCGCACAGTACTACATAGAGCCATGACTACATGGAACTCTATTCCACATCAGGTAACTGATACAGGCAGTAAAATCAGATAAAAAACTAACATAAAAAATATAACTGAGTCCAGGAAGAGTAGCTGCTGCCTTGGGGATCCTTAATAAATACAAATAATCCTCCCAATGTAACTAAATGTTGATAGAGGGGGAGGGATCGGGAGGGAGGAGGGAGGGAGGGGA
>NW_019944467.1:94085-102256 GCF_002910315.2 Salvelinus sp. IW2-2015 | reverse complement strand
CTGTGATGGTTCCCAAATGGCACCCTATTCCCTACGTAAGTACTTATTTTAACCAGAGCCCTATCAGTGAGGATCAGAAGTAGTGCAGCATACAGGGAACAGGGTCTGAAGCATCATTGATGCTTGGGGTTCACAGTGCATTCAGGAAGTATTCAGACCCCTTCACTGTTTCCACATGTTGGTACGTTACAGCCTTTTTCTAAAATGGATTATATAACTTTTTCCCTCATCAATCTACATAGAATACGACATAATAACAAAGCGAAAACAGGTTTTTAGAAATTTTTGCAAATTTATATATATATATTTTGTTAAATACCTTATTTACATAAGTGTTCAGACCCTTTCCTATGAGACTCGAAATTGAGCTCAGGTGCATCCTGTTTCCATTGATCATCCTTCAGATGTTTCTACAACTTGATTAGAGTCTGGGGAAGGGTACCACAATATTTCTGCAGCATTGAATGTCCCCAAGAACACAGAGGTCTCCATCATTGTTAAATGGAAAAAGTTTGGAACCACTAAGACTCTTCCTAGAGCTGGCCGCCCGGCCAAACTGAGCAATCGGAGGATGAAGGGCCTTGGTCAGGGAGGTCACCAAGAACCCGATGGTCACTCTGACAGAGCTCCAGAGTACCTCTGTGGAGATGGGAGAACCTTCCAGAAGGACAACCATCTCTGCAGCACTCCACCAATCAGGCCTTTATGGTAGAGTGGCCAGGCGGAAACCACTCCTCAGTAAAAGGCACATGACATCCCGCTTGGGGTTTGCCAAAAGGCACTAAAGGACTCTCAGACCATGAGAAACAAGATTATCTGCTCTGATGAAACCAACATTGAACTCTTTGGCCTGAATGCCAAGCATCATGTCTGGAGGAAACCTGGCACCATCCCTACGGTGAAGCATGGTGGTCGCAGTGTCATGCGGTGGGGACGTTTTTCAGTGGCAGGGACTGGGAGACTAGTCAGGATCGAGGGATAGATGAACAGAGAAAAGTACAGAGAGATCTTTGATGAAAACCTGCTCCAGAGTGCTCAGGACCTCAGACTGGGGCCGGTGAATGTTCACATTCCAACAGGACAACGACACTAAGCACACAGCCAACACAGGAGTGGCTTTGGGACAATTCTCTGAATGTCCTTGATTGGCCCAGCCAAAGCCAGGACTTGAATCCGATCGAACATCTCTGGAGAGACCTGAAAATAGCTGTGCAGCGACGCTCCCCATCCAACCTGACAGAGCTTGAGAGGATCTGCAGAGAAGAATGGGAGAAACTCCCCAAATACAGGTGTGCCAAGCTTGTAGCGTCATACCCCAGAAGACTTGAGGCTGTAATCTCTGCCAAAGGTGCTTCAACAAAGTACTGAGTAAAGGGTCTGAATACTTATGTAAATGTGATATTTCAGTTTTTTTATATATACATTTGCACAAATTTCTAAAAACCTGTCTTTACTTTGTCATTATGGGTATCAATTTTAGAATAAGGCTGTAACGTAACAAAATGTGGAAAAAGTCAAGGGGTCTGAATACACTGTAKTGTATATTATAACCTGCGTGGTTCGAGCCCTGAATGCTGATTGGCTGAAAGCCATGYTATATCAGACCGTATACCAWTAATTTGTKATGCTCTAATTACGTTGGTAACCAGTTTATAATAGCAATAAGGCACRGCTGTGGTTTATTGCTAATATACCACGGCTAAGGGCTGTGTCCAGGCACTCTGCGTTGTTGATAAGAACAGCCCTTTGCCGTGGTATATTGGCCGTATACCACACCCACTTCGGTGGCGATTATTGTTAACTGTATTCATCAAATAGTTTAGCAGGTTTGATATTGAAGCTGGGGGATGCCCAGTAACTGCCATATGTACTAACCATACAGTGACGTTTAGACTGTAGAGTGCTGTTATGTTTTGTTAGGAGGAACTATAGGGGGGCAGAAATCCTCGGTTAGATTATACATCAATGGACAACCTCAAACATGAAAGACAAAACAAGTCTAAATAATCCCTTCAGCAAAATATCCCCAATTCTCTCCCTCTCTCTCTCTCTCTCTCTTCTCTTCTTTCCCGACCACACGCTCCCTCTCTCTCTTGTCTCTCTCCTCTCTCTCTCTTTCCTCACAAGTGCTCTCTCTTCTCTCTCTCTCTCTCTTCTCTCTCTCTTGCCTCTCTCTGTCTCTCTGTCTCTCTGTTCTCTCTCTCTCTCTCTCTCCTCCTCTCCCCTCTCTGTCTTCTCTGTCTCTCTCTCTCCCCCCTCTCCCCCTCTCTCTCCTGAGTGATTTCCATCTGTAGATCTCTTTCATGTGTCAACTCGCTACAATACCTGGAAAAACAACCCCCAAACAGACACACACACACACACACACACACACACACACACACCACACACAGCACACACACACACACACACACACCAACCACGACACAACACACCACAACACACAACACAACACACACACACACACACATAAGCAAACCACAACAAATACACAAACCACATATCTGGAGTGTGCAGCTTTTCATACTGTTTTTGTTTTCATCTATGAGTCATTGTGAGTTCCAACATACCAGCTCACTGCACACACACACACACACACACACACACCACACACACACACACCCACACACACACACACACACACACACACACACACACACACAACACACACACCACACACACACACACATAAACACACACATACACCGGCAGACAGGGACCGCAAGCAGGGAATAGCGTCCGTTTTATCGGCTGTTTGGGAATATGGTCGATGATTTTACTGAGAACAATAATCTATTCTGGTTTAGTTGTGTTAAAACAACTCATGATGCGAAGTAGTCTCTACCGTGGTACAGACACAGTAGTAACGGGTCCAATACACACCTTCGTTCAAGGCGAGTGTTACAGAACACGTAACGGGTTCAATACAACAACCGTCTCTGCAACGTCTCACTCAGCGAAGCTTGTTACACACAGTAAACGGGTCAATAACAACACCGGTCGTCGCCACATCGGTCCTGCGTGAGTGTTAGCAAGCGTAAGTAAGGTCTGACTCCTATGCTCAGTTCGAGGCCACTAGTAACGGTCAATACAACACCGGTCCAGCGGGTGTTACCAAACACAGTAACGGGTCAAAAAACTTAAGCGTCCCAGCTGGTGTCAGAACCGGGCACTACATAGGAATAGGGAATCACTTGGATGCAGGCACAGAGTCTATAAGGGAAGGGTGCGACCTCCATTTACGCATGGCCAGGTGTTCAGAGGCGCAGCTGAGCCATAAATAATTCCCCACTATGATGATACAATTGGAGTCCTGAGGACACACACTGTCAAAAGTCATTTTAGGCCTTTAAGTTGTTTCAGTTGTTGCAGCTAAAACCACAACACACACACACACACACACACACACACACACACAACACACACCACACACACACACACACACACACAACACCACACACACACACACACACACACACACACACACACACACACACAGACACACACAGGTACACACACAGGTACACACACAGGTACACACCACAGGTACACACACACACACACACACACACACACACACACACACACAGGTACACACAGGTACACACACACACAGGTACACACACAGGTACACACACACACACAGGTACACACACACACAGAGGTACACACACAGGTCACACACACATACAAATACAGACACAGGTACACAACCACACACGCACACACACAAATACAGACACATACACACACACACACACACACACACACAAATACAGAAACACAAACACGCAGGTACACTAAAACAGACGCAGACACACACACCAACACTGACACACACACAACAGTGCGAACCCTCCTGAGTCTGTGCTGGATATAAAAGGCTGTTGCAACAGGATATAATCATCACTTTGATTAACTCAGTTATCCTCTAATGGTACGTTTTGTGTGGTGGTGTGTGTGTGTGTGTGTGTGTGTGTGTGTGTGTGTGTGTGTGTGTGTGTGTCAGGATGTGTTTGCTAGCAGAGACTCTAGAGTGGTTTGGATAGATAGAAAGCAATAGCAGACACACAGAACAACAGAGAGTCCCTTAGAGATGTTAAGATGTTACTGTACCAGGTGTACAGCAGCTGTTTACACATTCACCCCTGGTCTAGTGACATTGTGGGATTTTAGCCCTGTGTCTGTCTTGGGTAGCAACAGAGGTCATTACAGATAGACAGGTAAGGCCACGGACACACCGTAGCGTTTGGCGGCTGATAGTACTCAGCATCTCTGAACAGAGTGCCGGCCATCATTTGCAAACCGAGTGCAAACTGATTCTACATGATGAAACGTGTGACAACGTTAGCAGTCACTCAGTGTGATGCGTTTTCTCCTGTACATAGACAGATAATTATATAGACAGAAGATAATTACATAGACAGATAATTACAGAGACAGATAATTACATAGACAGCTAATTACATAGACAGATAATTACATAGACAATTACATAGACAGAAGATAATTACATAGATAATTACATAGACAGAAGATAATTATAGACAGAAGATAATTACATAGACAGATATAAGGGTCAATCCATATGATGTAGCCTGATAATCACCTGASTCAAAGTCAACGTTTCTTTGTTTAATAAAATAAGAGTCAAATGGATCTTCTAKCCGTGTAGTAACACTGTACATTCCACTAGTAACAACATATTGTTCTATTTTCCAGAGAAGAAGAGTTCAGTCTAATTTCCCCTTGTCCTGCTAGTGTAATGCTCTTTGTCTTTGAGAGAGGAGGATCTTTAGTGAATCTATATCCTGTACTAAGTCCATCAATTCCCATTAAAAAGTCATAATCAGTGCCTTTCCAGGTCACTTTGTTCATTAGAGAAGAGCAGTATTGATTCAGTCCTGTCCTGGCAGTATCACCACTCAACACATAGTATATGTCCCAAATAGTATATTCACTATATGGTGCACTACTTTTGACCAGGACCCATAGGGAATAGGGTATTATATAGGGAATATGGTACTATATAGGGAATAGGGTACTATATAGGGAATAGGGAACTATATAGGGAATAGGGAACTATATAGGGAATAGGGAACTATATAGGGAATAGGGTACTATATAGGGAATAGGGTACTATATAGGGAATATGGTACTATATAGGGAATAGGGTACTATATAGGGAATATGGTACCATTTGGGACACAACGTTAGATTGAAGACAAAGCTTTTAAAAGACAAACGAGAGGCATCATGGTCTATTATCATGTCTCCTGAAAGACAGGAGAGATGCATCATGGTCTATTATCATGTCTACTGAAAGAGCAGGAGAGATGCCATCATGGTCTACATTATCATGTTCTCCTGAAAAGACAGGAGAGATGCACTCATGGTCTATTATCATGTCTCCTGAAAGACAGGAGAGATGCATCATGGTCTATTATCATGTCTCCTGAAAGACAGGAGAGATGCATCATCGGTCTATTATCATGTCTCCTGAAAGACAGGAGAGATGCATCATGGTCTATTATCATGTCTCCTGAAGACAGGAGAGATGCATCATGGTTGGTGCAGATCAATCATGGATTTCATGTCTCCTGAAAAGACAGGAGAGCTCAACATAAGGGCAGGAGCAGGCATTTCGAAGAGCCCTTAAAACATTCCAGGGCAAGAGTGCATCATGATAAATAATGCATTAGAGACAGGGCTGAAAGAAGACTTTGGAAAGGCTAATTATTCAGCTGGACATTTAAGACCCGATTCCAAGAAAATAGCCCAAAAATATATTTCGAACGCTGAATTCAAACCATCCAGTCAGTCAGTCAGTCGATCAGTCAGTCAGTCAGTTAGTCAGGCAGGCAGTGCAGTGCAGTCAGTCAGGCAGTCAGTCATTCAGTCGATCAGTCAGCCCAGTCAGTCAGCCAGTCAGGCAGTCAGTCAGCAGTCAGTCAGTCAGCCAGCAGTGCAGGAGTCAGTCAGTTAGTCAGGCAGGCAGGTGTCAGTCCACCTATTATCCCCACATACAGGAGACTCTCACACACACAGCCTCCTCTACTAAACATATTGAACATACAAACATATAAATAGTTGTAAAATAATAAACCTCTGGGCTGAGGAACAATGTTACAGTTTATAATGTGTTCTTCCAGTGGGCTGAGGAACATGTCTACAGTTATAATGTGTTTCCAGTGGTTGAGAGTTAAAGGGTTAAAACACTCCAGTTCCGCCCCCTAAGCGCTTCTACTCTCTCTCAGCAGGCATAAATACCCATCCAGCAGGATATGGCTTTGCTTTGGCTTTACACCGTAGCAGGCGAGGACAGCAACATAACACAGCCTCTTCCACCACTGTCTCTCTCTCTCTCTTTCTGTGTCCCACTCCCTCTGTGTCCTATCTCTTTCTCTGCACTTTTCTCTCTCTCTTCTCGCTCTCTGTCTCTCTGCTCTCTGTCTTCTTCGCCTCTTGTGCCTGCTCTCTCTCCTTCTGTGTCTCACTATCTTCTCCTCTGTGTCTCACTCTCTCTCTCTCTGGTGTCTCACTCTCTTCTCTGCTGTGTTCTCTCTGTGTCTCACTCTCTCTCTCTCTCTGCTGTCTCACTCGTCTCTCTCTCTCTCTTCTGGTCTATCCTCTCTTTGTGTCTCACTATTCTCTCTCCTCTTGTGTCTCAACTCTCTCTCCCTTGTCCTCCTCTCTGTCTGGTGTCTCACTCTCAGCCTCCTCTGTGTCTGCATTCTCTCTCTGTTTGATTCTTATGTAAAGTATAAGCCAGCACCCTAATCACCATCAACCGTTCTACCTTTACTAAGGGTTTCTATCTTGGTTATAAAGAAAGCCCATGGCTGCAATTCCTCCCCTATCTGGTGGTCTGTCTCTGAAGCAGCAGAACAACACCATACGCGACAACAGGACAGACAGCAGCAACAACAACACTCATGCACACAACAGGACAGCAGCAATAGCAAGACACCCATGCAGCACAACAGGACAGACAGCAGCAACAACACATGGCAGCGACAACAGGACAGACAGCAGCAACAACACCAATGACAGCAGAACAGAACAGAACAGACAGCAGAACAAAACAACACATGGCAGCCAGAACCAAGGAAGAGCAGCAGCAAGAAAAAACCATGCAGCACAAACAGGACAGACAGGCAGCAAGGACACACCATGGCAAGCACAACAGGACAGACAGTTGCAGCACCAACAACACCATGAATGCATAACTGGACTCTGGGCTTGCAGACATAACTATGGTTCTAGTGAATCATAACCATATCCTGGGACTAGCTAAGTGAAATATTAACCTATCTCCTGGGACTAAGCTAGTGAATCATAACCAAGCTCTGAGAGCTTAGCTAGTGAATCATAACCAACTCTGGAGACTTAGCTAGTGAATGCATAAACCATATCCCGGACTTTAGCCTAGGTGATCATACCATATCCTGGGACTTAGCTAGTGAATCATAACCATAGTCCTGGGACCTTTAGCTAGTGAATCATACACCATATCCTGGGGACTTGAGCTAGTGGACCATAATACATATCCTGGGACTTAGCTTAGTGAATCATAACCATATACCTGGGACTTAGCTAGTGAATGCATAACCCATTCCCGGACCTTTAGCTAGTGGAATCCATAACCATATCCTGGGATCCTAAGCTAGTGAATCATAACCATATCTGGGACCTTAGCTAGTGATCATAACCATATCCCTGGGACTTAGCTAGTGATCATCATACCACTGAGTAGAAACACCGGACTCTGGACTCTAGCTAGTTGAATTCATAACCATATATTCCTGGAACTGTAACGCTAAGTTGACTCATACCATATCCTGGGGACTTTAGCCCTAGTCGAATCATAATCTCAGCTCATTTATTTTGTTGTGGTCTCCTTCTCTCACTCTCCCCCCTCTCTTCTCAGCTCTTTACTATATCTTTCCCCCTCTTTTCTTCCCCCGCCCGCCTCTCTCTCTCGGGCCTTTCTCCCCCTCTCTCCAGCTCTCTCTCCCCTCCACTCTCACCTATCTCTTTCCCCCCTCTCTCTCTCTCTCTCTCGTCCTCTCATCATCTCCTTCCTCTCTTTCCCATTACATCTCCCCCTCTCCTCTCCAGCTCTCTGCACCTGCTCTTTCTGTCTTCTCTCTTTCTTCTGTTTTCTTTTT
>NW_019944467.1:72798-91645 GCF_002910315.2 Salvelinus sp. IW2-2015 | reverse complement strand
CGACAGATTTTTACCTTGTCAGCTCGGGGATTCAATCTAGCAACCTTTCGGTTATTGGCCCAACGCTCTAACCACTAGGCTACCTGCCGCCCAAAAGGTTACAATGACGGCCTACACCGGCCAAACCCGGACGACGCTGGGCCAATTGTGCGCCGCCCTATGGGACTCCCAATCACAGCCGGATGTGATACAGGCTGGATACTAAAATAGGATATTAATTAGCTTCCTGATTGTCGAGGATATCAWTTAATGATGTGCTATAGGAAAAGGAGGCTCAACTCTCGATCCAGTTGCCATCCATCCTCACACGCTGCARTCGGTCTCTTGCCGCAGCACTTGAGGAGATGATGGTGTCTGTGTGCACATTCTGACGACGGAGAATGACTTMAAGTGATGTATTTTTCAATATGAGAGCTGCTGTGGTAGCGACTGAACATATTGACATTTTAAATCTCCACAGAGTCAGTGTAATGACAAGTTCACTTGTAACATCATCAGCACTCATAATGAGTCCTTAGTAGACCCTGCTGTGCAGTAGACACACAGACACACAGACACACAGACAGACAGACAAACAGATACACAGACAGACAGACACACAGACAGACCGACCGACAGACAGACACACAGACAAACAGATACACAGATACACAGACAGACAGATACACAGACACACAAACACAGAAATACAGATACACAGACAGACCGACCGACAGACACACAGATACACAGACACACAGACAGACACACAGACAGATTCTGTATCTTCCATGCAAGCATCTGTTGGCGTCAATGTTTTCACTTCTGTTGAGAGATAATCTGCTCATTATCTCTTAGTGAGATGATGCACCTCAGTGCAGTCCTCTGTGGCTCAGTTGGTAGAGCACGGTGGCTTRGGWGCTTGCAACACCAGGAGAGTCAGTTCATTATCTCTTAGTGAGATGATGCATCTCAGTGCAGTCCTCTGTGGCTCAGTTGGTAGAGCATGGTGGCTTTGGTGCTTGCAACACCAGGAGAAAAATATTCCAAAACATGCATCCTGTTTGCAACAAGGCACTAAAGTAATACTGCAACAAATGTGGCAAAGCAATTAATTGTTTGTCCTGAATACAAAGTGTTGTTTTTGGGGCAAACCCAATACAACACATTACTTAGTACCACTCTCCATATTTTCAAGCATAATGGTACCTGCATCATGTTATGGGTATGCTTGTAATCGTTAAGGACTGGGGAGTTTTTCAGGATAAAAAAATACACTGAATGGAGCTAAGCACAGACAAAATCCTAGAGGAAAAGCTGGTTTAATCTGCTTTCCACCAGACACTGGGAGACAAATTCACCTTAATAAACACTGGACATAAACACAATGTCAAATCTACACTGGAGTTGCTTACCAAGAAGACAGTGAATGTTCCTGTGTGTCCGAGTTACAGTTGTGACTTAAATCTACTTGAACATCTATGGCAAGACCTGAAAATGGTTGTCTAGCAATGACCAACAACCAATTTGACAGAGCTTGAAGAATTTCGAGAAGAATAATGGGCAAATGTTGCACAATCCAGGTGCGGAAAGCTCTTAGAGACTTACCCAGAAAGACTCTAAAGCTGTATTCGCTGCCAAAGGTGCTTCGGTAAAGTTGATTCAGGGGTGTGAATAATTATGTAAATGAAAGCCTGGTTCCTCTCTAGGTTTCTTCCTAGGTTCTGCCCTTTCTAGAGAGTTTTTCCTAGCCACCGTGCTTCTACATCAGCATTGCTTGCTGTTTGGGGGTTTTAGGCTGGGTTTCTGTAAAGAACTTTGTGACATTGGCTGATGTAAAAAGAGCTTTATAAATACATTTGATTGATTGATGAGATATTTCTGTACTTTCATTTTCAATAAATTTGCAAACATTTGTAAAAACGTTTCACTTTGTCTTTATGGGAGTATTGTGTGTACAGTAGCTCTGGATAAGAGCGTCTGCTAAATGACTTAAATGTAAATGTAAATGTAGGTGGGTGAGAGGAAAAACAACAACAATTTAATTCATTTTGAATTCAGGCTGTAAATAATTCAAGGGGTATGAATAATTTCGGGAAGGCCCTGCATGGGGAAGTATACAGGGAATAGGGTTCCATTTGGGGCGCGCCCTAAGTATCCTTCCCTGGCATTGAGATGGAGCCATGTGTTGTGTTTCTGTCCTTGGCACTGAGGGGGAGTCCTCAGCTCAGTCTCCACCATACACACAGAGACACACACACACACACACACACACACACACACCACACACACACACACACACACACACACACACACACACACACACACACACACACACACACACACACACACACACACACACACACAGAGACAGACTGACCCAGTCTTTTTGCCCGCTGTCTGGTCTGGTGCCACTGTGGCCCACAAGTGGATCCCTTTTCTACCTGTCTTGTGATTGGCTGTGTTTGGAAGCGTGACAGGAGAGAATGAATCGAGTCTCTCTCAAATAAATAAACAAATAAACAAACAAATAAACAAACAAATAAACAAACAAAACAGTAAATAAATAAGCAGATCTTACAGGTTATAACCAACCGGACAGGAAGTCCACAGGGTGAGTCATGGGCATAGCTTGTTTTCTCTACAACATTCTGATTTAGAGAATGAAAAAAGGTGTGTTGCCTCTTGTGTTTCTTCAACAGTCTCCGGCTATGAGGCAGATTTTATTGCAGCGGGCAACCAGATACATAAATATTGACCAGCAAATACATTCTCTACCCAATGCCCTGGTTTTAATATCAAAGTTACCACCGAACAACTGGTTAAAAGTAGTGCAAGATATAGGGAACACATACACACACACACACACACACACACACACACCACACACACACACACACACACACACACACACACACACACACACCACACACACACACACACACACACACAGTAAATCGTTTTCCACTTTACAAAGGACAAGGCAGATCAACCATGACACTGGGCATTATATATCAAGCACTTTATATTACAACCCCACTGTAGGACTGTACGACTTGTGTCAGGATCAACAACCTCCCATCTATCAACGTTGCATAGACGTCGGTGTTGTGTTAACTATAGACTAGTGTATTATTGTCCTTCAGAATAAGCCTATTATGAGAATATCTGTCCAAATGTGTCCGTGGGCATTTTCTACACAACTAATACTGTATTGTGTAGCGCTGTGCATTGAATAACTGTGTATTGATTTAGACTAGTGCAGAAATGAAGGAGTAGGCATTATTTAAGAAAAAGAAGTGGGGCTCTTGACTACTGTAACACCGACTCGGCTTATTCGACATGACATTATGTTAGAAATCAATTAAGTCTGGAATAATAAACCATCAAGTTAATCCATACAAGAACATAACATGCTGCTAAAGCCTAACCAAAGCATTTCTTATACACAGAGCGGGTAGCCTAGGGGTTAGAGCGTTGGACTAGTAACCGGAAGGTTGCAAGTCGATCCCCGAGCTGACAGGTAAGAATCTGTCCCTGAACATGGTAGTTACACACTGCTCCTAGGCCGTCATTGTAAATAAGAATTTGTTCTTAACTGACTTGCCTAGTTAAATAAATAAAATTAACCAGCGTAGAGGTTAAGACGTAGGTATAGCCTACATCTTATGACTTACTATATATATATATATGTAAAGCAGCAGATTCCACATACCCCTTAAAATGAAGCGTTGTTATAGTAACTGTATTATTAAACCTTTCGAATTATATTCATGAGGTGAATTTGCATTGGATTCGTGTTTACGTTGCCTATCAGTGAGGCGCATTCAAGAGCGGGAGTCAACTGTGCAGCGCAATTAGCTATATTACCTGTCTCGGATATAAACATATCACCTCCGCTACTGCGTAGGATTACCATCAGTTTACAACACACCCGGTGGCGTAGCCTATTCGTTCAAACTCACATCATTAGCCTACAGCGCAATAATTTCAATTTCATTCAAAAAAAAGATTACTCATTTAAAATAGCCAACTCACGTCTCTGAAGCGATTCCAGTGTTTGATCTTCCGGCTGTACTGAGAAATGGTTGATAGCCATTGCTTATCTTCCATGAAATTCCCTGCTTTTTCTCCCTCTTTCCACCTTTCACGTCCACCTGCATGATGTGCCGAACAGTACGACGGCTGGCACCAGAAGGCAACCCACTCTCTCATGCCGACCATATTTGTGTTGCTGGTTTTAGTAGCCGCTATATCTTCTCCTGTCCTCTAACCGAGGTTTTAACGATGCGATGTAGCCAAACAGCCCGACTCGAATAGACTACGCGTTTCTCATAGACGTGCTTACAGCAGTGCGATCAGGGCAGAGTGAGCGAGCATGAATATGAGAGAGAGACAACAGTGAAATGGTGTCATTCTGAACCGTGGTTTCTAATTGAATGAGTGAAGCCAGCGACAGACTAAAATGCATTTGTCTCTTCCATTTAGTCGTCTATTATACAACACTGTACTTTAAGATGGTTATTTGGTCTTAATTAACAAGTAAAACTGTTTTTTTAAGTGTTATACGCTCTTCTTATTGTCCTACTTGTTTTTAGTCTACCAATAGAAATGTATGAATTATTGAGTCGTGCCACCACACAGTCACAGGACTGATATAAATGGATGAATTATTGAGTCGTACCACCACACAGTCACAGGACTGATATAAATGGATGATTATTGAGTCGTACCACCACACAGTCACAGACTGATAGATGGATGAATTATTGGTCGTTCACCACACAGTCACAGGACTGATAGAAATGGATGAATTATTGAGTCGTACCACCACACAGTCACAGGACTGATAGAAATGGATGATTTATTGAGTCGTACCACCACACAGTCACAGGACTGATATAAATGGATAAATTATTGAGTCGTACACCACACAGTCACAGGACTGATAGAAATGGATGAATTATTGAGCTGTTCCACCACACAGTCGCAGGACTGATAGAAATGGATGAATTATTGAGTCGTGCACCACACAGTCACAGGACTGATTAAATGGGATGAATTATTGAGTCGTGCACCACCACAGTCACAGGACTGATAGAAATGGATGATTATTGAGTCGTCCACCACACACAGTCGCAGGACTGATATAATGGATGAATATTGAGTCGTTCCAACCACCAGTCACAGGACTGATATAAATGGATGAATTATTGAGTCGTTCCACCACACAGTCACAGGACTGATATAAATGGATGAATTTTGAGTCGTACCACCACACAGTCGCAGGACTGATATAAATGGATGAATTATTGAGTCGTGCCACCACACAGTCACAGGACTGATAGAAATGGAGAATTATTGAGTCGTGCCACCACACAGTCACAGGACTGATATAAATGGATGAATTATTGAGTCGTGCCGCCACACAGTCACAGGACTGATATAAATGGATGAATTATTGAGTCGTGCCACCACACAGTCACAGGACTGATATAAATGGATGAATTATTGAGTCGTGCCACCACACAGTCACAGGACTGATATAAATGGATGAATTATTGGTCGTACCACCACACAGTCACAGGACTGATATAAATGTATGAATTATTGAGTCGTGCCCCCACACAGTCCAAGGACTGATAGAAATGGATGAATTATATGGATCGTTCCACCACACAGTCACAGGACTGATAGAAATGGATGAATTATTGAGTCGTGCCACCACACAGTCACAGGACTGATATAAATGGATGAATTATTGAGTCGTGCCACCACACAGTCACAGGACTGATAGAAATGGATGAATTATTGAGTCGTTCCACCACACAGTCGCAGGACTGATATAAATGGATGAATTATGAGTCGTTCCACCACACAGTCACAGGACTGATATAAATGGATGAATTATTGAGTCGTTCACCACACAGTCACAGGACTGATATATGGATGAATTTTGAGTCGTACCACCACACAGTCGCAGGACTGATATAATGGATGAATTATTGAGTCGTGCCACCCACACAGTCACAGGACTGATAGAAATGGATGAATTATTGAGTCGTGCCACCACACAGTCACAGGACTGATATAAATGGATGAATTATTGAGTCGTGCCGCCACACAGTCACAGGACTGATATAAATGGATGAATTATTGAGTCGTGCCACCACACAGTCACAGGACTGATATAAATGGATGAATTATTGAGTCGTGCCACCACACAGTCACAGGACTGATATAAATGGATGAATTATTGAGTCGTACCACCACACAGTCACAGGACTGATATAAATGTTGAATTATTGAGTCGTGCCACCACACAGTCACAGGACTGATAGAAATGGATGAATTATTGAGTCGTTCCACCACACAGTCACAGGACTGATAGAAATGGATTAATTATTGAGTCGTTCCACCACACAGTCACAGGACTGATAGAAATTGATGAATTATTGAGTCGTACCACCACACAGTCACAGCGAGCAGTCCTTTACCCTTATTGATCGATGTGTTTTCTCTTCACTGCACCAGTCATGTGACATACTGTACATAATGATAATGAGTTGAATCAACTAGATTTGTTTTTACGTTGCTTATTGAGAAGTTAGGCCCGTTCCAGGACTGCCAGCTGTGAACGTCAACATTACGCGGCCCTTGCCAAGACGACGTAATTAGCATTTCATCATCAATCATGTCATAATCATGCTGAACAAACTACAGAACTGCAGGAAGAGCGGGACCCTTTTGGTCGAACATACTGTAGTGCTAGCTAGACTGCAGTGTGCCTTGTGTGTGTGTGCCTGTGTGTGTGTGCGTGTGTGCGTGCGTGTGTGCGTGTGTATGTGCGCATTGCAACAGCAGCTGTGGGACAGCAATCTAGTAAACAGAATAACAAAAGTACTGATAAGGGTTAAAGCTGGTTCACCATGTTAGAGGGGAGACTCAGACCAGGACAACATGTCTGATGAAGGGGTTAAAGCTGGTTCACCATGTTAGAGGGGAGACTCAGACCAGGACATGGATGACAGGTCTGGTTTAGACCAGGCTCCAATCTGATGCTCTTCATCCACAGAGGAGAGAAAGAGGAAGGAAGGGAGAGACAGAAGAAAGAGTGACAGAGAAGGGAGAGAGAGGGAGACACATTAAAGACAGGTAGAGGAGAGAGAGAAGGGAGAGAGAGAGACATAAAAGACAGGTAGACGAGAGAGAGAAGGGAGAGAGAGAGACATAAAAGACAGGTAGAGGAGAGAGAGAAGGGAGAGAGAGAGACATAAAAGACAGGTAGAGGGGAGAGAGAGAGAGACACACACAAAAGACAGGTAGAGGGGAGAAAGAAGAGAGAGAGAGAGACACACACAAAAGACATGTAGAGGAGAGAGAAGGGAGAGAGAGTGAGAGACAAAATACAGGGAGAGAAGGGAGAGAGCGTGAGAGACAAAACAGACAGGGAGAGGAGAGAGAGAAGGGAGAGAGAGAGAAGGGAGAGACTATTTCAGAKTACTCTCTAAATGAAGAGGTCTTGTATGAGCCTACAGGTCGTCTGTTCTAATCCATCAACAGCCRTAGTAGTGGTCACACGGTGGACTAGGCAGACATACTATGAWGGTCTGAGTCCCAAAATACCACCCTATTCTCTATRTAGTGTACTACTTTTGACCAGAGCCATATGGACCCTATTTAAAGGTAGTAGTAGTGCACTATAAAGGGAATAGGGTGCAAATTTGGGATGTAACCTATTACTGCTGCCAGAGCAGGGGAATCAGAGAAAGCCTATCTCTTGTGGAATAGCTACATGTCAGTGGGCATCCAGGAGATTACAGTGATGTGGAGGGACTAGTGACAGCAGTAACATGTGAATAGAGATTACAGTGATGTGGACTAGTGACAGCAGTAACATGTGAAGTA
Organism: Salvelinus sp. IW2-2015; assembly: GCF_002910315.2. NCBI lineage: Eukaryota > Metazoa > Chordata > Actinopteri > Salmoniformes > Salmonidae > Salvelinus > Salvelinus sp. IW2-2015. The sequence continues at coordinate 83,758 of NW_019944467.1, read as the reverse complement.
GAGATTACAGTGATGTGGTGACTCGTGGGACTAGTGACTGTGTTATTCATGTGATAAGTAGAGAAATTACACCGTGATGTCGGAGGGAGCTAAGTGACACGGCAAAGTCAACATGATGAAGCTAGAGACACGTGGATGTGGACTAGTGACAGCAGTTAAAAGTGTGAAGTTAGAGATTGTACAGAGAGACTCGTGGATTAGTGACAGCAGTAACATTGTGAAGTAGAGAATTAACAAAGTGATGTGGAAAACTAGTGACAGAGTAACATGTGGACGTAAGATTGGATTAACAGTGATTCGTGGAGGGACTAGTGAAGCAGTTAACATGATGAAGTAGCAGATTACCAGTCAGATTGCTGTGAGAGGACTCAGTGACAGCAGTAACTATGTTGGAAGTACGCAGATTAACAAGTTCTGATGTGGAAAATAACTAGCTGAAAGCAGTCAATCAAATGATAGTAGAGATTACAGTGAGGATGTGGACTAAGTGGACAGCAGTACATGAGAAATCGTAGAGATTTACAGCTGATCGTGGACTAGTGCCACAGGCAGTAACATGTGCACATCAAGAGATCTCAAGATAAGCATGTGGACTAGGTAAACAGCCAAGTAAACATGTGAAGTAGAGATTCCAGTGATCGTTGGACTAGTCAACAGCAGTAATCAAGTGAAGTAGAGAACTCAACAGTGATGTGGACTAGTATAACAGCAGTAACCATGTGAATAGTAAGATAGATTAAGTGAATATCGGAGCTAAAGTGACAGCAGTAACCATGTGAAACAGAGATTAGACACAAGTGATCGTGAGGGACTAGTGACAGCAGTAACATGGTGAAAGTAGAGATTACAGTGATGTGGAGGGACTAGTGAACAGAGCAGTAAACAATGTGAAGTAGAGGTTACAGTGATGTGGAAGTGGAACTAAGTGTGCCGCAACAGATAAGACATGTGTATAAGTGGACGAGTTATGTCGAGTATGAGTGTGGAGGTGTATAAACGATGCGCCAGACATAGTTTGGATAGATGCACTCACACCAAGAGGTGTGGGAGGCGTTAGAGTGCGCACATTGATATGAGCGTGAGTGGCTGCAGCATTTAACCAGTGTTGATAGTGGACCTAACCACGGTACAGTACATTGTAACAGATTCCACGAGGTCTGGGAATAAGCCTAGAAGGAGCACTAACACATGTAAGCTACGAGATTACAGTGATGTAGAGAGGGACTAAGTGAATCAGCAGTACATGTGAGTAGAGATATTCACGTGATGTGGACTAGTGACAGCCAGTAACACTAGTGAAGTAGAGATTACAGTGATCTGTGAGACGACTAGCTAGACGTGTCACGCTCAGAGCAGATGCGAGTGTAGGCTAGTACCAGATTATATGATATATATGGCATGTGTGAGCGGCCATCAGTGAAGTGTGTGTATAGTTGGAATGTGGAGGGACTAGTGACGGCTAGTAATACACACTGGACAAGATGATGTTAGAGGATAGAGATCGTAAGTCAGCAACGTAACTCGGATTATGTGATGACTTGAGAGGATTACGATGGGCTATAATATTGGTGAGGGTGCGGTATATGTAGTTGTAACGCGGCATGATCGAATGAGCGCTAGCGAGTTGAGTCACTGTAGATGTCAGGACTACGATAAGGACCAAGAGATACCACAATAATAAGCAGCGGATAGATAAGCGAATCTAGCGGTCGTATGTATGTGAGTGTGGACAGCAAAGATAAGGGACGTTACGAGAAGTCAGGTGTGACGACCCAGCAGTAACATGTGAAGTTAGAGAGTTCAGGATGTGGCGGTACTCACAGACAGCAGATAACACTGTGAGCAAGTATGGATTACGATGATGTGGACTTGAGTGAAGCAGAATAACATGTTGCAGCGTAGACGTATTCGTGTAGTGTGGAACTAGTGACAGCACCAGTAACATGTGACAGTAGAGATTACGTGAAGTGAGGGACTAGTGACAGCAGTACAATGTGATAGTAGACGATATACAGTGATGTGGACGAGATCTACAGCTGACAGCAGGCTACATGTGAAGTAGAGAATTACAGTGATGTGGGCACGATATAAACAAGCAGTAACATGTGAAGTAGAGAGCAGTGATGTGGACTAGTACACATACATGTTGAGTGAGATTCAACAGGCATTTAGACCATCTGGTGAATAGATGTAGATCATTAGGGACTAGTGCAGCGTAACATGAGTAGAGAATTACCAGTATGTGGAGGCTTGTGACGCAGTATGCTGAGTATTACATATGTGACTACAGCAGTAACATGTTGAAGTTAGAGATTACAGTGTGTGACTAGTACGCCAGTAACACTATAGTGAAGGTAAGAGTATTACCAGTGCATGTGGAGACTAGGACGCACGTAACAGTGAAGAGTAGAGAATTACAGTGATGTGGACTCAGTTAGACAGCCATGTATACAATGTGAAGTAGAGATTACAGTGCATGTGGATGTGGACAGCATAGTAACATAGTGAGAGTAGAGATTACGTGGCGAATGACAGCAGATACTTGTGAAGTGGTAATGAGACTAGACAGCAGTCAACAGTGAAGTAGAGATTACAGTGATGTGGCGGACTAGTAAAGAGTCGTACAGTAAGTCAATGTACAGTGACATACAGGGTGAAGTAGAGGATTACAGTGATGTGGAGGGACTAGTAACAGCAGGTATATGTTGGAAGTAGAGATTACAGTGATGTGGACTAGTGACAGCAGTAACATGTTGAAGTAGAGACTCTACAGGTCGATGTGGAGGGACTAAGTGGACCAGGCAGTAACATGTGAATTAGAGATTACAGTGATGTGGACTAGGTAACAGCAGTAACATGGTGAAGTAGAGATTACAGTGATGTGGAGGGATAGTGACAGCAGTAACATGTGAAGTAGAGATTACAGTGAGTGTGGACTAGTAACAGCAGTACATGTGAACTAGAGATTACAGTGGATGTGGACTAGTGACAGCAGTAACATGTGAAGTAGAATACAGTGATGAGTGACTAGTGAAGCAGTAACATGTGAAGTAGAGATTACAGTGATGTGGAAGGGACTAGTAACAGCGAAGTAATGTGAAGTAAGAGCATTAACAGTGATGTGACTGTAACAGCAGTAACATGTGAAGTAGAGATTACAGTGATGTGGAGGGACTAGTGACAGCAGTAACATGTGAAGTAGAGATTACAGTGATGTGGAGGACTAGTGACAGCAGGTAACATGTGAAGTAGAGATTACAGTGATGTGGTAGGGACTAGTGACAGCAGTAACATGTGAAGTAGAGATGTACAGTGATGTGGACTAGTAACAGAGCAGTAACATGTGAAGTAGAGATTACAGTGAGTGGGAGGGACAGTGACAGCAGTAACATGTGAAGTAGAGATTACAGTGATGTGGAGGGACTAGTAACAGCAGTAACATGTGAAGTAGAGATTACAGTGATGTGGACTAGTAACAGCAGTAACAGGTGAAGAAGAGTATTACAGTGATGTGGACTAGTGACAGCAGTAACATGTGAAGTAGAGATTAGCAGTGATGTGGACTAGTAACAGCAGTAACGATGTGAAGTAAGAGATTACAGTGATGTGGATCCAGTAACAGCATAACATGTGAAGTAGAGATTACAGTGATGTGAGGCTAGTGACAGCAGTAACATGTGAAGTAGAGATTACAAGCTGATGTGGAGGGACTAGTGACAGCAGTAACATGTGAATAGAGGATTACAGTGATGTGGAGGGACTAGGTGACAGCAGTAACATGTGAAGTAAGAGATTACCAGTGATGTGGAGGGACTAGTAACAGCAGCTCACAACACTGTGAAAGTATGAATTACAGTGATGTGAGACTAGTAACAGCAGTAACGGTGAAGTAGAGAATTACAGTGATGTGGACTAGTAACGCAGTAACATGTGAGTAGAGATTACAGTGATGATGGACTAGTAACAGCAGTAACATGTGAAGTAGAGAATACAGTGATGTGGACTAGTAAACAGACAGTAACATGTGAAGTAGAGATACCTAGTGATGTGGAAGGGGACTAGTGACAGCAGTAAACATGTGAAGTAGAGATTCCACAGTGATGTGGACTAGTAACAGCAGTAAACATGTGAGTAGAGATTACAGTGATGGTGGACTAGTAACAGCTAGAACAGTGAAGTAGGCTAGATTACAGGCATGTGGAACTATGTGACAGCAGTAACATGATGTAAGTCGAATTACAACGTGATGTGGACTAGTACCAGGTAGAAACATGTAGACAGTAGTAGGATTACAGTGATGTGGACTAGATACAGCAGTAACATGTGAAGTAGCGATTACAGTGATGTGGACTAGTAACAGCAGTAACATGTAGAAGTAAGAGTTACAGTGATGTGGAGGGACTAGTAGTACAGCAGTAACATGCGAAGTAGAGATTACAGTGATGTGGACTATGTACACGCAGTAACATGTGAAGTAGAGATTACAATGATGTGGACTAGTAACAGCAGTAACATGTGAAGTAGAGATTACGTGATGTGGATGGGAACTAGTGAAGCAGTAACATGTGAAGTAGAGATTACAGTGATTGTGACTAGTGACAGCAGTAACATGTGAAGTAGAGATACAGTGATGTGGACTAGGACAGGCAGTAACAGTGAAGTAGAGATTACAGTGATGTGGAGGGACTAGTAACCAGCAGTAACACGTGAAGTAGAGATTACAGTGATGTGGACTAGTGACCAGCAGTAACATAAACTCAGAAAAAAAGAAACGTCACTTCTCTCTCAGGACCCTGTCCCTGTTCAAAAGATATATCGGTCACAAAATCCAAATAACATTCACAGATCATTTCATGTAAAGGTTTAAACATAAACAATTCTGCCATGAACAATAGACCGTTGGAACGGTCAGTTAGAGACACTATTCCTGCTCACTACTGTGTGAACGTGCCTTAGGCATGCCTGCAAGGTAGGCATGAGTACATGCAGAGTGTAGCAGGCCAATAAATTCGACAATGTCCGTACTGTTGAGACGCCTAAAGACATGCGCTACAGGGGCAGACAGGATGGACAGCTGATTGTCCTCACAGTGCGCAGACCCACGCTGTAACAACACACTACACAGGATCGGGTACATTCCACAACATAACACTGCGGAACAGGTACAAGGAGCCAGACAACAAACTGCCCTGAGTTTACACCTGGAAACGCCAATCCCTCCATCATGCTCAGACTGTCCCGGCACATAGGCTAAGAGGAGCTGGACTGAGGGCTATGTAGGCCTTTGTAGGCAGGTATAACCCAACATCACCGGGCAACAAACGTCGACTATGGGCACAAACCACCGTCGCCTGGACAGACAGGAACTGGCAAAAAGTGCTCTTCACATGACGAGTCATGGTTTTCGTAGCTCAACACAGGGTGATGGGCATTCGCGTATTCAGTTGTAGTTACATGTGAGCAATGAGCGTACATACCACCATCGATGCCTGTACTTCTGGGAGCGGGAGGATCAGAATTTGGAGGTGGAGGGTCCATGGTCTCGGGGCGGTGTGTCAAGCATCATCGGACTGAGCTGTTGTATTGCAGGCATCTCAACGCGCAGCGGCGGTTACAGGAAAGAACATCCTCCTCGCCTCATTGTGGTGACCTTCCTGCAGGCTCATCCTGACATGCCCCTGGTCACACGCACGACAATGCGCCCAGACCATACACTGCCTCGTTGCTTGCGTCAGATTTCCGTGCGGGACAGGAATGATACAGCTGTTTCTGCCAAATGCAGCGAAGAGCCCAATTGAGCACGTTAGAGACCTGTTGGATCGGAGGGTGAGGGCTGAGGCATTCCCCCCAGAATTGTCGGACTTGCAGGTAGACTTGCTGGATAAGAGGGGGTTAACATCACAAGCAGAGAACTGGCAAATCTGGTTACAGTCATGAGGAGGAGATGCACTGCAGTACTTAATGCTCAAGCTTGGTGGCCCACACCAGAATACTGACGGTGTTACTCTTTGGATTTTGACCCCCACCCTTTGTTTCAGGGACGCATTATTTCAATTTCTGATTAGCTACACATGTCTGTGGGAATCTTTGTGTCAGGTTTCATGTCTCCAGGATATAGTGTGAAATCTTAATGTTCATACAAATATTTACCACGTTAACGTATTGCTGAAAAGTTAACACCAGTTGACAATGATGAGGCGTTTCTTTTTTTATGCCTGCAGATTTAAAGGAAGTAGGCACGAGCTCTCTCTGGAATAAAGTAATCTTTTATCTATTCGCCATGTTGGATGTTGGTGAATCCCATATGTCCCTGAGTGGGAGACCTTGACCTCGTCCCCCAGAATTGCACCTTAGTGCAATGTAGTGCAGCTACTTCGAATTGCCAGACGGCCGAGTAGACCGGGGGCATCCCACAATGCACTCCTATTCCCATGAGGTCAGCAAGTATGCATTAAAAAAGGAATAGAGCGCATATTTGGACACACCACTCTAAGTGTGAAATAAATCAAGTGAGAGTGCACTGAAAACGTGGATGTTGTGAATAAGAACCACGCCATATTTAGGCGCAGTCCAATTATTTTTTAGCGGAGGCAGGTGAAGAAAAGTTAGTCCGAAATAACATTTTTGACAGAAGACATAATATTTATTTTAGCAGAGTTTTATCATTTTCCCCTCACGTCAAGTCCTTGAGGTGAGCTGTGGGAGAGCGATGAGTTTTAATGAAATGCTGGCATTAATTGATTGTCATCTCGGAGCTCTCTCTCCCATCCCTTCTTCTTCTGCTCTCTTCTCTGTTCTCTCCGTCTCTTACTCTGTCTGTCTCTCTCTCTCTGTCTCTCTCTCTCTCTTCTCTGTCTCTCTCTTTTCTCTGTTCATCTCTCTCTCTGTCTCTCTCTCTTTCTGTCTCTCTCTCTGCTCTTCTCTGTCTCTCTCTCTCTCTCTCTTCTCTGTCCCTCTCTCTCTGCTCTCCCTCCTGCTCCCTCTTCTCCCTCTCTCCGCCTCCTCTCTTCTCTGTCTCCTCTTTCTGTCTCCTCGTCTCCCTCTCTCTTCTCTGTCTCCCTCTCTTGCTAATCTAGCTTCCTCATTCTCTCTAGTCCTCCTTTCTCCTCCATAGTCTCCCTGCATCTCCCTGGTCTCGCCTCATCGTACTCCTACTCTCGTCTGTCCCTCTCTTCTCTGTCTCCCTCTCTTCTCTGTCTCCCTCTCTCTCTCTGTTCTCCCTACTCTTCTCTGTCTCCCTCTCTCTTCTCTGTCTCCCTCTCTCTTCTCTCCGCTACCCCCCCTCTCTCTTCTCTGTCCTTCTCTTCGCTCTAGATGTCCCCTCCGCTCTCGATTTACAGATCATGAACCATCACTTAAAGGTATCTAACCTCATGTGAGCATAATCATTTACACAAAGCACAAGCTCAGAGGGCACGAGACACTTCATGTGGACTACAAACTGACTGACGACACACTTTAGAAATAGAATCATCTACAAAAATGTAAGATACGATTAAACCCACCATCCTATCTATAGTGCTGAGAGAGTGATGCGTTCGCACACGTCATATAATGATCTTCTAAATTTCATTTAGTGCAAACCTGCTTTTTTTCTCTTCTAAACACAGATTGTCTATTATGAAGAGCCACACAAGATAGAACACGTGGAGTCCTGATCAACACAGTACGGCCAATTCATTAATGAAAAAGCCACACCTAACACAACACGTGTTTGAGTCCTGTTCAACTCAGCCAATTCATTATGAAAGCCACACCTAACAACCCGTTGTTGAAGTCACTGTGCAAACAGCCCAATTCTTATGAATAAAGCCAGACCATAGACAACACTACGTTGAGTCCGTCAACCAATGCCACATGTCAAATTACTGAAAAGCAAGCCTACAAACACGTGTGAGTCCGATGTCAACCAGGCCAATATATTATCGACAAAGCCACACCCTAACGAACACGTGTTGGTCCTGTCCGAGCCAGCCAATTGTCATTATGAAAAAGCATTAACATGCACAGTTGAATAATTTGTCTTTGTATAAAATATTTTCAGCAGATTATCCCATATCACAATAGTGGAACTCATGCCATATGAAGGGAAAATATAAATCAAACAATGTTAATCCAATGGTGTCATTAACCCAAAGTGTCAATAACCAATGTATTATATACTCAAGTGTATAACTCATGTCAGTAACCCAATGTGTCAAATAAATCCAATTGTGTATAACTCCATGTTCATTAATCCCAATTGGGTCAATTTAATCCATAGGCAATAATACCTAATGTGTCATTAACCAAATGTGTCATGTAATCAGAATGCAGATTAACCCACAGGTGTGTCATAACCCCAATGGTTCATTAACCCAGGCAATTGAATCAATCCTTATGTGTCAATAATCCAATGTGTCAATAATCCAATGTGTCAATAATCATGTGTCATTAACCCAATGTGATCATTAACACCAATGTGTCAATAATCCAAAGTGGCATTTAATATAATTCTACGTTGTTTTCACGGCTTCACTCAGTCTGAAATGTAAAACACTTCAGGAAGACATGTTTTTAGCAGAAGCCCGCGTGACTGAGGAGAGGAGGAGCACGATGGTCCCACGGGAAAATAAATGACAGCATTTTATGACACTTATTGTGTCTATTTTGGAATTGCCACTGGAGCATTCTCCACGTCCTGCAGCAAGTCCATGGTGACAGGACATCGCCTTAGAGTTTCTGATATATATGTCCACCTTGTAACCCTGTCATTCATGTCTGCAGGTTCCAGTCCCACCGGGAAGGCTTCATCGCTTCACCTGACCTGCGAACACAATCAACACCTGCTTGAACAGAACAGTAAAAAGTGGTTGAGAACATCATTAATGGATCAACATTTAAGTGGAACGATTTCGTTACTCTACCGACATTCAATAGACAATGGCCTACTGAGTTGATCTCTCAACCAATGAGAAATGCATCAGTGGCCAGTGTCCCAAATGGCACCCTATTTCTATATAGTGCGCACTACTTTTTGACCTAAGCCCTATGGTCCTCATGATCCCTATCGCTATAGGCCCCGGTCAGAAGTAGTGCACTATAGAGCGGGAATATAGTTGTCATTACTTGGAAAGCAATAAGCCTCAGTGACTCATAAGCTGCTGTGGCTGCGGTGGAGAACCAACCAATGCTGGTAGAGTATTCTAGGCAGAGGAGAATACTAAGGTCTGACTTGGAGAAAGTGTTAATAGTCCTCTTAACTGGCTATCTGGCTGCAAATAGGGGTTACTCTAAATATGTAGATTTAATTCAATTGGATTCAAACTGGGTCACTATCGGCTATTAAAAGTGCCAAGTTTAGAGAGAGAGGAGAGGAAGCAGTCTGAGAGTTACAGAGCAGAGGAGAGGAAGCCAGTCTGAAGTTACAGAGCAGAGAGGAGGAAGCCAGTCTGAAGTTACAGAGCAGAGGAGCCAGTCGATGAAGTTACAGTTAGCAGAGAGAGGAAGCCAGTCTGAAGTTACAGAGCAGAGGAAGCCATCTAATACGAGCGAGAGGCGCATCTGACAGTAGCAGAGAAGCAGAGAAGCCAGTCTGAAGTTACAGAGCAGCGAGAGGAAAGCCAGTCTGAAGTGTAGCAGTAGCAGAGGAGAGAAGCCAGTCTGAAGTTACAGAGCAGAGGAGGAACTGTTGAAGTGGCGAGACAGTCTGAAGTTAGCCAGGAGAGCAAGAGGAAGCCAGTCTAAGTTACAGAGCAGAGGAAGCCAGTCCTGAAGTTACAGAGCAGAGGAAGCCAGTCTGAAGTTACAGAGCAGAGGAAGCCAGTCTGAAGTTAAGACAGGCTAGAGGAGAGGCCAGCGCAACTTACCAAACGGTCGGGAAGCTTGGAGTCAACATGGCGCAGCATCCTGTGGAACGTTTTTCAAAACAACTTGTAGAGTCATGCCCTGATGATTTGAGTTCTGTTCTGAGGGAAAAATGGGGTGCAACTCTAATATTAGGAAAAGTGTTTTGATGTTTTTTGTGGCACATCAATGTCGATAAGCCCTACAACTGTAAAAGAAACATGGTTGTCTATTGTCCCTATAACTGTAAAGACACATGGTTGTCTAATTGTCCCCCTACACTGTAAAGAAACATGGTTATCTATTGTCCCCTATAACTGTAAAGGAAACATCGGTTGTCTATTGGTCCCTATAACTGTAAAGACACATGGTTGTCTATTGTCGCCTACAACTGTAAAGAAAACCATGGTTCTGTCTATTTGTCCCTACAACTGTAAAGAAACATGGTTGTCTATTGTCGCCTATACACTGTAAGACATGGTTGTCTATTGTCCCTATAGCTGTAAAGAACATGGTTGTCTAATTGTTCTAACAACTGTAGAAACTGGTTGTGCTTATTGTCCTATAACTGTAGAAACATGGTTGTCTATTGTCCTACAACTGTAGAAACATGGTTGTCTATTGTCCCTTACAACTGTAGAACATGGTTGTCTATTGTCGCCTACCATTTAAACGAAACAAGGTTGTTATTGTTTCCCTAACAACTGGTAGAAACATGGTTGTCTATTGTCCTAAACTGTAAAGAAACATGGTTGTCTATTGTCCCTACAACTGTAAAGAAACATGGTTGTTCTATTGTTCTGACAACTGTTAAAACATGGTTGTCTATTGTCCCTATAACTGTAGAAACATGGTTTGTCTATTTGTCCCTATAAACTGTCAAGAACATGGTTGGTCTATTGGTTCTATAACTGTGTAGAGAAACATGGTTGTTCTATTGTCTCCCTATAACTGTAAAGAAACATGGTTGTTAAGTATTGTCTCTACACTGTAGAAACATGGTTTGGTCTACTTGTGCCAATCTACGAAGTATCAGGCGACAATTTCTTATTCGATAGACGCGTGCACGCCTACAACAACAAGAAACTGTAAAAAAGAAAACATTGGTGTCTATTGTGCCTCTAACTACCAGCTG
>NW_019944467.1:59957-71372 GCF_002910315.2 Salvelinus sp. IW2-2015 | reverse complement strand
AGGGTAAACATGGTTCTTCTCTCTCTGTGTGGATAGATTGCAGGGTAAACATGGTTCTTCTCTCTGTGTGGATAGATTGGCAGGGTAAACATGGTTCTTCTCTCTCTGTGTGGATAGATTGCAGGGTAAACATGGTTCTGTCTCTCTGTGTGGATAGATTGCAGGGTAAACATGGTTTCTTCTCTCTGTGTGGATAGATTGCAGAGTAAACATGGTTCTTCTCTCTCCGTGTGGATAGATTGCAGGGTAAACATGGTTCTTCTCTCTCTGTGTGGATAGATTGCAGGGTAAACATGGTTCTTCTCTCTCTGTGTGGATAGATTGCAGAGTAAACATGGTTATTCTCCCTGTGTGGATAGACTGCAGGGTAAAACATGGTTCTTCTCTCTGTGTGGATAGATTGCAGGGTAAACATGGTTCTTTCTCCTGTGTGGGATAGATTGCAGGGTAAACATGGTTCTTCTCCTTGTGTGGATAGATTGCAGGGTAAACATGGTTCTTCTCCCTGTGTGGATAGATTGCAGGGTAAACATGGTTCTTCTCCCTGTGTGGATAGATTGCAGGGTAAACATGGTTCTTCTCTCTGTGTGGATAGATTGCAGGGTAAACATGGTTCTTCTCTCTCTCTGTGTGGATAGATTGCAGGGTAAACATGGTTATTCTCTCTCTGCGTGGATAAGATTGCAGGGTAAACATGGTTCTTCTCTCTGTGTGGATAGATTGCAGGGTAAACATGGTTCTTCTCTCTGTGTGGATAGATTGCAGGGTAAACATGGTTCTTCTCTCTCTGTGTGGATAGATTGCAGGGTAAACATGGTTCTTCTCCCTGTGTGGATAGACTGCAGGGTAAACATGGTTCTTCTCTCTGTGTGGATAGATTGCAGGGTAAACATGGTTCTTCTCCCTGTGTGGATAGATTGCAGGGTAAACATGGTTCTTCTCCCTGTGTGGATAGATTGCAGGGTAAACATGGTTTCTTCTCCTGTGTGGATAGATTGCAGGGTAAACATGGTTCTTCTCTCTGTGTTGGATAGATTGCAGGGTAAACATGGTTCTTCTCTCTCTGTGTGGATAGATTGCAGGGTAAACATGGTTCTTCTCTTGTGTGGATAGATTGCAGGGTAAACATGGTTCTTCTCCTGTGTGGATAGATTGCAGGGTAAACATGGTTCTTCTCTCTGTGTGGATAGATTGCAGGGTAAACATGGTTCTTCTCTCTGTGTGGATAGATTGCAGGGTAAACATGGTTCTTCTCCCTGTGTGGATAGATTGCAGGGTAAAACATGGTTCTTCTCTCTCTGTGTGGATAGATTGCAGGGTAAACATGGTTCTTCTCTCTGTGTGGATAGATTGCAGGGTAAACATGGTTCTTCTCTCTCTGTGTGGATAGATTGCAGGGTAAACATGGTTCTTCTCTCTCTGTGTGGATAGATTGCAGGGTAAACATGGTTCTTCTCTCTCTGTGTAGATAGATTGCAGGGTAAACATGGTTCTTCTCTCTCTGTGTGGATAGATTGCAGGGTAAACATGGTTCTTCTCTCTCTGTGTGGATAGATTGCAGGGTAAACATGGTTCTTCCTCTCTCTGTGTGGATAGATTGCAGGGTAAACATGGTTCTTCTCTCTCTGTGTGGATAGATTGCAGGGTAACACTGGTTCTTCTCTCTCTGTGTGGATAGATTGCAGGGTAAACATGGTTCTTCTCTCTGTGTGGATAGATTGAGGGTAAACTGGTTCTTCTCTCTCTGTGTGATAGATTGCAGGGTAAACATGGTTCTTCTCTCTCTGTGTGGATAGATTGCAGGGTAAACATGGTTCTTCTCTCTCTGTGTGGATAGATTGCAGGTAAACATGTTCTTCTCTCATCTGTGTGGATAGATTACAGGGTAAACAGACATTGACAGCAGCAGGGCCCTTCAGACTCACTCAGCATGTCATCTGCCTGCCTCAGCTACCTCTGGTGTGTGTGTGCGTGGTCTGTTTCTCTCTCTCTCTCTCTGTGTCTTGTCTTTCTGTTTGCATTGACTGTCCATCACATCAGGGTATCTCTCTGGGCTTTTTACCGACACTGATTGGTTAGAGATGTAATTGAGTGTCTCCTAGCTGAATGTCACATAAAACACATCAAACAACAAATCGCTGAACGGAGAGGAGGAAGATGTCCTGTGTCATATTCCACAGGTAATGATATCTAACAAACCCCAGAGACATTTCCTTCATGAAGGACAGCAGCAGCTGTCGTTGCCGTGTGCCTGTCTGGCACTTTGACAAACCATCTAACAATCTATCCACAGAGCTTTACAAATATGCTTTAACGTTTAACAGTCCAACAATAGAAAACAAACACAAAAACATCTCATCATTTAAGCAGGTTAATGTTACGTTACCACCTGACTGAGAGGTATGACACACAACTAAAACCATCTCTGTCTGTCTGTCTGTCTGTCTGTCTGTCTGTCTGTCTGTCTGTCTGTCTGTCTGTCTGTCTGTCTGTAAAATCGGCGGTGTTCATTTAACTTGACGCCATTACCAGTTTAAAGGTAGGACCGACCACTTAATGGGAAAAGTTCCTCTGACCTTAAAAATGGATTAACGGCTAAATCAATTTCCTGTGTGCTGCTCCAGCCACTTGAAGCATGTAACTAACTGTATCTGCACTTCTCAAAGGTCAAACGTCTTTCAAATGTCTTCTGCCTTTTCCTTTCCCATACGCTTCAAGTTAGAACCAATTCTACACATTTTTCAAATGAGATACGGGAACTTTCTATGTACAATGTCAGAAAATGTACAGGATGGTTTTGAATGACAACATCGTAAACGTTTGGGAATTAAAAGCCAGAAGGAATCTCAGTGGATTGGCCGACTTCACYGTGTGGATGAGAATAACACGCTACTDCTCCTAACTTGGTATGAAATTAAATATGTCAGTTGGGTAATATAACAATATTTAGATTGTCTTGTTTCTCTTTGAATGTCCCAAAAACACTAACTTCAGAAACTAAAATAGATTGAATACTTGTTAGAATTTGATGAAGATATTATTATAATGGATTTGTCATTCTAAATGAAAATCAGAAGAAGGGGATTTAATCTTTGATAGTTTAGTGCAATATTTGTAATTATCCTTAGTCTTATAGAACGATAGGTGATTGATTTGCCCACATCACTATTTTCAATAATCCATTGGTTTCTTTTTGCTCTACTCAGCAGAAATGGAGAGCTGTCAACGGAGGGAGGAAGATTCCTCATCCCCTGGGGAAAGAAAAGGCTGTTTTCTCCCCATCAGCAGATCTGTTGACGTCTGCCCTGATAGACATGACCTGTAGGAACTAGACGTTACTCCACGGACGCTGATACAGCAGGAAATAGACATTTCTCCATTGGAGGCAGATATAGCATCAGTGATGCTTTAGGTGAAACCCCAAGCACAAATAAACATATTTATGCTCTAATACTACATGTAACAATAATAATAATAATAATACGAAATACTTCATGAATTATTTATTCTGATTAGTTTTGAATGAAAACACTACAACAAAGATAGTCAACACCTTGAGAGAAACAGAGAGAGAGAGACAGAGACAGAGACAGAGACAGAGACAGAGAGAGATGTGGTCTACGCTGTAGTGTCCTGACTCCTGACATGTGGTCTACACTGTAGTGTCCTGACTCCTGACACGTGGTCTACACTGTAGTGTCCTGACTCCTGACATGTGGTCTACACTGTAGTGTCCTGACATGTGGTCTATCTACACTGTAGTGTCCTGACTCCTGACATGTGGTCTATCTACACTGTAGTGTCCTGACATGTGGTCTATCTACACTGTAGTGTCCTGACATGTGGTCTATCTACACTGTAGTGTCCTGACTCCTGACGTGGTCTACACTGTAGTGTCCTGACATGTGGTCTACGCTGTAGTGTCCGTGACTCCTGACATGTGGTCTACGCTGTAGCTCGCCTGAGCTCCTGATCCCATGTGGTCTACGCTGTAGTGTCCTGACATGTGGTCTACACTGTAGTGTCCTGACATGTGGTCTACACTGTGTAGTGTCCTGACATGTGGTCTACGCTGTAGTGTCCTGACATGTGTCTACACTGTAGTGTCCTGACTCCTGACATGTGCGTCTACACTGTAGTGTCCACTCCTGACGTGGTCTACACTGTAGTGTCCTGACATGTGGTCTACGCTGTAGTGTCCTGACTCCTGACATGTGGTTTACACTGTAGTGTCCTTGACATGTGGTCTACGCTGTAGTGTCCTGATCCTGACATGTGGTCTACGCTGTAGTGTCCTGACCTCCTGACATGTGGTCTACACATGTAGTGTCTTGACATCTTGGTCTACACCACTGTAGTGTCCCTGACATGTGCGTCACGCTCTAGTGTCCTGACATGTGGTCTACACTGTGTGTCCTGACTCCTGACATGAGGTCTACACTGTAGTGTCCTGACATCCTGACATTCAGGACACTACAGCGTTAGACCACATGTCAGGAGTCAGGACACTACAGTGTAGGACCACATGTCAGGAGTCAGGACACCACAGTGTAGACCACATGTCAGGACACTACAGCGTAGACCACATGTCAGGACACTACAGCGTAGACCACATTGCCAGGACACTTACAGCGTAAGACCACATGTCAGACACTACAGCGTGAGACCACATGTCAGGACACTACAGCGTAGACCACATGTCAGGACACTACAGCGTAGACCACATTCAGGACACTACAGTGTAGACCACATGTCAGGACACTCAAGCGTAGACCACATGTGGTCTAGTCATTCCTGGAAACCTTTGCCCAGCACACTACATCCTGAATGACATCTCTCTCTGCCAAAGAAAATAGAGTGTTGCAGTCCTGAACACTTTAATGAACCTGCAAATCAGGCCCTTTCCCGTATTTACTAGGAGGGTATTAGGGATGTTTCCAACAACGAATAAGCCAAGCTCTTGACGGTTTACCTGAGCCTGCGGTTTTCATTTCTCCCTTCCTGACAGTAACAAGCCTCAAAACTAATGAGTCATTTGCTGCTTTTGTCAATACACCGTGGCATTTTCTACTGTCTGTCTACATACACTGAGATCATCTCTCTGTCTCAGTCAGTCAGTCTCAGGAGATAGGCAGTGGCTGATTAGGCCATGACTTCGGTCCCAAATGGCACCCTATGGCCCTGGTCAAAAGAAGTGCACTATATAGGGAATAGAGTGCCAAACAGGCATTTGGAAAGTATTCAGACCCCTTGACTTTTTCCACATTTTGTTACGTTACAGCCTTTTTCTTAAATTGATCAAATGATGTATTTTCCTCATCAAACTCACACACAATACCCCATAATGACATCACCAATACCCCATAATGACATCACATTTACCCCATAATGACATCCCATAATGACATCACATTACCCCATAATGACATCACAATACCCCATAATGACATCACAATACCCCATAATGACATCACATTACCCCATAATGACATCACAATATCATCGCAATACCCCATAATGACATCGCAATACCCCATAATGACATCACAATACCCCATAATGACATCACATTACCCCATAATGACAAAGTGAAAACAAGTTTTTAGAAATTCTTGCAAATTGATATATACCCCCCCCAGAAATACATTATTTACATAAGTATTCAGACCCTTGCTATGAGACTCAAAATGAAGCCCAGTGCATCCTGTTTCCATTGATCATCCTTGGAGATGTTTTTACAATTTGATTGGAGTCACCTGTGGTAAATTAAATTGATTGGACATGATTTGGAAAGGCACACAACCTGTCTATATAAAAGGTCCCACAGTTGACAGTGCATGTCAGAGCAAAAACCAAGCCAGAGGTCGAAAAAATTGTCCTTAGAGCTCCGAGACAGGATTTTGACAAGCACAGATCTGGGAAGGGTAGCACATTTTTTTTGCAGCATTGAAAGTCCAAGAACACAGTGGCCTCCTTCATTCTTAAATTGAAGAAGTTTGGAACCACCAAGACTCTTCCTAGCTGGCCGATGGTCACTCTGACATCTCTCTGTGGAGATGGGAGAACCTTCCAGAAGGACAACCATCTCTGCAGCACTCCACCAATCAGGTCTTTATGGTAGAGTGGCCAGACGGAAGCCACTCCTCAGTAAAAGGAACCTAAAGACTCTCAGACCATGAGAAACAAGATTCTCTGGTCTGAATGAAACCAAGATTGAACTCATTGGCCTGAATGCCAGGCATCAAGTCTGGAGGAACCTGGCACCATCCTACGGTGAAGCATGGTGGGGCAGCATCATGCTTGTGGGATGTTTTTCAGCGACAGAGACTGGTAGACTAGTCAGGATCGAGGGAAAGATGAAGGAGCAAAGTACAGAGAGATCCTTGATGAAAACCTGTTCCAGAGCGCTCAGGACCACAGACTGGTGCGAAGGTTCACCTTCCGACAGGACAACGACCCAAGCACACAGCCAAGACAACGCAGGAGTGGCTTCGGGACAAGTCTCTGAATGTCCTTGAGTGGGCCAGCAAGAGCCCGCGGCTTGAACCCGATTGAACATCTCTGGAGAGACCTAAAAATAGCTGCGCAGCGATACTCCCCATCCAACCTGACAGAGTTGAGAGGATCTGCAGAGGAGAATGGGAGGAAACTCTCCAAATACAGGTGTGCCAAGCTTGTAGCATCATACCTAAGAGAGTCGAGGCTGTAATCGCTGCCAAAGGTGCTACAACAAAGTACTGAGTAAAGGGTCTGAATACTTAAGTAAATGTGATAGTTCTGTTTATTTATTTTTTATAAAATTTGCTAACATTTCTAAAAACCTGTTTTTTGGTTTGTCATTATGGGGTATTGTGTGTAGATTGGTGAGGGGGAAAAAACCAATTAACTCCATTTTAGAATAAGGCTGTAACGTAACCATCCTGTGGAAAAGGGTACTTTCTGAATGTTCCTCTTCTGTCTCGGAGCGTCTGCGTTGCCGAGGAGGAGGGTTGAACAGATACATCTATAGACACAACACAGCGTCACAATCAATGTTCTGATGCTCGGCAGGAAGGGCTGTGTTGGCTGGGGGCAGTTACATACCCTGTCTAATCGTTGCTGTTGACAAGACTCCAGGAAGAAGGACAAATGTCTGTCTGTGTGTGTGTTGTGTGTGTTTTGTGTGTGCTGTGTGTGTGTTGTGTGTGTGTGTGTGTGTGTGTGTGTGTTAGCTGCTACAGTATGCTAGTAATGAGTGCTTTGAGCTGACAGACAAAGCAGCCAAGTGCACTCGGTGGTAGTTATTGCCCTCCTGCATGGCATGCCAAGCAAGCAGCGGGCAGCAGAACATCTCTCTGAGGGCAGGACAGGGGGAAGTGAATGTAGCTGAGCTGGAGCAGACGGTGACAGCAGTAGCAGACAAACAGACAAGGGCAAGACAGGAAGACAGACAACAGCACTGACAGGGGAGTGACAGACAAACAGCACTGCGACAGGGGGGTGACAGACAACAAGCACTGACAGGGAGTGACAGACAACAGCACGACAGGGAGTGACAGACAACAGCACGCAGGGGGGTGACAGACAAAAGCACTGACAGGGGGGGGTGACAGACAACAGCACTGACAGGGGGTGACAGACAACAGCACTGACAGGGGGGTGACAGACAACAGCACTGACAGGGGGAGTGACAGACAACAGCACTGACAGGGTGACAGACAACAGCACTGACAGGGGGGTGACAGACAACAGCACTGACAGGGGGAGTGACAGACAACAGCACTGACAGGGGAGTGACAGACACAGCACTAACAGGAGGGACAGACAACAGCACTGACAGGGGAGTGACAGACAACAGCACTGACACAAACAGCACTGACAGGGGGTGACAGACAACAGCACTGGACAGACAACAGCACTGGACAGGGGGGTGACAGACAACAGCACTGATGGAGGGCAGTGACAGACGACAGACTGACAGGGAGTGACAGACAAAACAGCACTGACGGGGACAGTGACAGACAACAGCAACTGACAGGGGAGTGACAGACAACAGCACTGACAGGGGGGTGACAGACAACAGCACTGACGGGGAAGTGACAGACAACAGCACTGACAGGGAGTGACAGACAAACAGTTTCACTGCCGCTCAAAATGACTGCACACCACACACCACACACACACACACACACACACACAGAAGGGAGAATGCTCCCTGCCTCCTCTACAGTATAATAAAGCCTGATAGAGCCATCTGCTGGCCAACAGTAGAGTGCTCTGATGTCCTGCCTGAAGAGGGATTTACACTTCTGATATTTGAGGAAATTAACCATATTTGCTGAGATTTACCTCATCTGTCGTCAAACAACTGTAAAAAAAAGTTGTAAATGACTGAAAACTGACCACTTAAAAGGTACAACAATTGACAGTAAAGGTAATCAGTGTAAAAACCACTGCTGTGTTCTCTCTGTCAAGCTCCACTGTACCTGAGTGAAGGGGGAGAGGTGGTCAGGAGAAGTTCAGAAGGCCAGCGGAGGTGTAGAAGCCGGTGCAGTCGGTAGAATACCTCTGGGAAATCTGGACAGCATTCAGATCAAACYCCCCAAAATGGTACGACCCAAAACTCTACGTTAAGAACAAGACAAGAGAGTTAGAACAGTACTGTCAATCTGAGTGGTATAGTGTGTCCCAAATTACACCCTGTTCCCTATATAGAGCACTACTTTTGACCAGAAGAAGTGCACTAGATAGTGAATAGGGWGCCATTTGCRACACASCCTGGGAAACCACTACTAACATTGTTATGTGAATCTCCTGTTTACACTTGAAGTAGTCCTACATGTCCGTGTTGTGAACTGGAACAGAGTTTCGATGGAGGTTCTGGTTATATAGATACAACTACAGGATAACAAAAAAATGACTCTGCTTAAATTCCACTCCACGACCATCAACAGAATGACAAAACTATGAGCGCTCTCTCTCTCTCTCAAAGATGGTGTTACTGTGGTTACTAGGGCTCCCGAGTGGCGCAGCGGTCTAAGGCTAGAGGCATCACTACAAACAAACTGGTTCGATTCCAGGCTGATCACAACCGGCCGTGATTGGGAGTCTCATAAGGCGGTGCGCAATTGGCCCAGCGTCGTCCGGGTTTGGCCGGTGTAGGCCGTTATTGTAAATAAGATTTGGTTCTTAACTGACTGGCCTGGTTAAATAAAAAGTGAAACATTAATATTTATTTTTTAATAAACTTCCAAAGGAACACATGGTAGAGAGACTCTCCAGAGACATTCTTATCATGTTGCCCTTCAAATGGCGCCCGATTCCTATAGAGCCTGGTTAAAAGTAGTGCACTATATAGTGACCAGGGCCCATAGGGATCTGGTTAAAAGTAGTGGACTATATAGTGACCAGGGTCTATAAGGATCTGGTTAAAAGTAGTGCACTATATAGTGACCAGGCCCATAGGGTTCTGGTTAAAAGTAGTGCACTATATAGTGACCAGGCCATAGGGTTCTGGTTAAAAGTAGTGCACTATATAGTGTCAGGGCCCATAGGGATCTGGTTAAAAGTAGTGCACATATAGTGACCAGGGCTATAGGATCTGGTTAAAGTAGTGCACTATATAGTGACCAGGTCTATAGGGATCTGGTTAAAGTAGTGCACTATATAGTGCACAGGGCCCATAGGGTTCTGGTTAAAAGTAGTGCACTATATAGTGACCAGGGTCTATAGGGATCTGGTTAAATGTAGTGCACTATATAGTGACCAGGGTCTATAGGGTTCTGGTTAAAAGTAGTGCACTAATAGTGACCAGGGTCTATAGGGATCTGGTTAAAGTAGTGCACTATATAGTGACCAGGGCCCATAGGGTTCTGGTTAAAAGTAGTGCACTAATAGTGACCAGGGCCCATAGGGATCTGGTTAAAAGTAGTGCACTATATAGTGACCAGGGCCCATAGGGTTCTGGTTAAAAGTAGTGCACTATATAGTGACCAGGGCCCATAGGGATCTGGTTAAAAGTAGTGCACTATATAGTGACCAGGGCCCATAGGGTTCTGGTTAAAAGTAGTGCACTATATAGTGACCAGGCCCATAGGGATCTGGTTAAAAGTAGTGCACTATATAGGGACCAGGGTCTATAGGGATCTGGTTAAAAGTAGTGCACTATATAGTGACCAGGGCCCATAGGGTTCTGGTTAAAAGTAGTACACTATATAGTGACCAGGGCCTATAGGGATCTGGGTAAAAGTAGTGCACTCTATAGTGACCAGGGCCCATAGGGATCTGGGTTAAAAGTAGTGCACTCTATAGTGACCAGGGCCCATAGGTTCTGGTTAAAAGTAGTGCACTAGATAGGGAATAGTGTACGCTACTGCGCTGAAGGCTCAGTTTGTCATATCTAAACATTGGAGGACCCCAAGGTGAATTCAATTCTAACGTGCTTCTACACCTGCATTGCTTGCTGTTTGGGTTTGAGGCTGGGTTTCTGTACAGCACTTCGAGATATTAGCTGATGTACGGAAGGGCTATATAAAATAAACTTGATTGATTGACTGTATGAAAGCCCTCTATAGGCTGCCATGCTGATTTATCCTCTACACACTGCCTTCGGAAAGTATTCAGACCCCTTGAATTTTCCCACATTTTTGTTACGTTACAGCCTTATTCTGAAACTGATTAAATACAACAATTTCCTCCTCAATCGACACACAATACCCCATAGGGCGGTTAGAGCGTTGGACTAGTAACCGAAAGGTTGCAAGATCGAATCCCCGAGCTGACAAGGTAAAAATCTGTCGTTCTGCCCCTGAAGAAGGCAGTTAACCCACTGTTCCTAGCCGTCATTGAAAATAAGAATTTGTTCTAACTGACTTGCCTAGTTAAATAAAGGTTAAAAAATAATAATGACAAGCTAAAACTGTTTTTAAAAAGTTTTACATACGTTTTCAGACCCTTTGCTATGAGACTCAAAATTGAGCTCAGGTGCACCTGTTTCCATTATCATCCTTGAGACGTTTCTACAACTTGATTGGAGTCCACCTGTAGTAAATTTCATTGATTGGACATGATTTGGAAAGCACACACCGTGTCTAAATCCCACAGTTGACAGTGCATGTCAGAGCAAAAACTGCTGCAGAAATGTTTTGGTACACTTTCCCAGATCTGTGCCTCGACACAACCCTGTCTTGGAACTCTACGGGGCTCTACCCTGTCTTGAGCTCTACGACAATTCCTGCAAGCCATGAGGTTGAAGGAATTGTCCGTAGAGTTCCAAGACAGGTGTGTCGAGGCACAGATCTGGGAAAGTGTACCAAAATATTTCTGCAGCATTGAACGTCCCCAAGAAACACAGTGGCCTCCATCATTCTTAAATGGAAGAAGTGTGGAACCACCAAACTCTTCCTAGAGTGGCCGCCCGCCAAACCTGAAACCAAT